>NC_091124.1:32832500-33020000 GCF_040183065.1 Periplaneta americana | reverse complement strand
GACGCTAAGTTGACAGTTGTTATCAATGCATTATTGTTATCTTCCCATCTGCTCTCATTAGATGCATCACAATTTTAAGGGGGCATATACGCCTTCGGAAGACGAAAAAAATAAAGTTTTCTTTTTATTGAACGGGCTTCCTTCAGTAGTATGGTGGAAAAAAAAAGTTTAAATAGGCTATATCTCTAATACTTTTCGAGTTGTGATCTAAAACGTGAGACTGTGAACGTGGACAAAATTTCTAATTTTTGGTAAGCTTGTCGCCTATTTGTTGTAACTTGCGTTTTTTTAATTGGTTATTTTACGACGATTTTTCAACTGCTATGATTATGTAACGTCTGATTCAGATGAAGGTGATAATGCCAGCGAAAGTTTGTTCTAATGGATTGATGGAAAATCCCGGAAAAGAACCTCGACCAGGTAACTTGTTCGAGTTAGGATTTGAACCCGGGATCGCTCGTTTCTCTCATAACTTCCACAGTTTGTAAAATAAATTCATGAAATTTTGCATGCAAGTGTATTTCATACTTGAGAACAAACTCTACCTTTAACACTGTTTTATCATTTCAAGTTATTTTTTCATTAGGTAATAATTCTTTATATAAAAATAATTAAATTTTACAATTCATCGCAAAAAATATTTTCAACTGACAATAGCAGATTTTATTAACACATTATAAATAAAATAGAGATTAAATCATTAAAAATATTCAAAATTGTACGAAATATCAGCGAAACCAATTTTTCCTGCAGAAATTGGAACCTCCAATTTAAAAATATAATTACCTTTAGCAACAAAACCTTTTTCTTGTTTTTGTTTGTTTGTTTTTTTTTTGAGCGGGGGATTCCAAGTATTTTTTACTTAATCTAGGGGTATTCTATATTCACTATACTAAATTTCAGGATATGTAGGAATTAAATTTTGAATTTTACTAAATTTATAATAATAATAATAATAATAATAATAATAATAATAATAATAATAATAATAATAATAATAATAATAATAATGGTTTTATTTAACCTGACAGAGTTAAGGTCATAGGGTTTTCTCTAACACTCAACCAGAAGTAAAACTACGATACAAAGAACATTATAATTACACTAATATAGTACACAAAAAATTGAAAGAGATAATGATAATATAATGGAAACCGTCAATCAATAGAAATGAGGTACGTATAACATGTAGAAAGACAGAAAAAAGCATAATAAAATGTCATCTAACTACTTTGTTAAAATGCGTGAGTCATTTACAATGTATAGAAATGATGATGATGATAATAATAATAATAATAATAATAATAATAATAATACAACTTACTTACTTACTGGCTTTTAAGGTACCCGCAGGTTCATTGCCGCCCTCATATAAGCCCTCCATCGGTCCCTATCCTGTGCAAGATTGATCCACTCTCTATCATATCCCACCTCCCTCAAATCCATTTTAATATTATTCTCCCATCTACATCTCTGACTTCCCAAAGGTCTTTTACCCTCCAGTCTCCCAACTAACACTCTATATGCATTTCTGGATTCGCCCATACGTGCTACATGCCTTACCCATCTCAAACGTCTGGATTTAATGTTCCTAATTATGTCAGAATAATAATAATAATAATAATAATAATAATAATAATAATGGTTTTATTTAACCTGACAGAGTTAAGGCCATAGGGTTTTCTCTAACACTCAACCAGAAGTAAAACTACGATACAAAGAACATTATAATTACACTAATATAGTACACAAAAAATTGAAAGAGATAATGATAATATAATGGAAACCGTCAATCAATAGAAATGAGGTACGTATAACATGTAGAAAGAAAGATAAAAGCATAATAAAATGTCATCTAACTACTTTGTTAAAATGCTGGAGTCATTTACAATGTATAGAAATGATGATAATAATAATAGGCATAATAATAATAATAATAATACAACTTACTTACTTACTGGCTTTTAAGGTACCCGCAGGTTCATTGCCGCCCTCATATAAGCCCGCCATCGGTCCCTATCCTGTGCAAGATTGATCCACTCTCTATCATATCCCACCTCCCTCAAATCCATTTTAATATTATTCTCCCATCTACATCTCGGACTTCCCAAAGGTCTTTTACCCTCCAGTCTCCCAACTAACACTCTATATGCATTTCTGGATTCGCCCATACGTGCTACATGCCTTGCCCATCTCAAACGTCTGGATTTAATGTTCCTAATTATGTCAGAATAATAATAATAATAATAATAATAATAATAATAATAATAATAATAATAATAATAATAATAATAATATAGTGAAGTATAGAGCATATGATGAACACTAGGTACACATACATAAAAGGGAAAATTATGATAATAAATAACATGTACTCACATGATGGGCAATATGAGGATGAATGATGTAACAAAAGATAAAAAAACTAATAAGGTAAACATCACTACCTTTAATATCGAAATGTAAAGAATACGTGGAAACATACTCGTACAACACTTGTCATAACAGAAAAGTTAGTTTGGCAACTCGTCATAAGATTCTTAAGATAGTTCTCGGTTGTGTAGGCTACATTGTAAATAATTAAGATTTCTTAGTGTGTAACTTTTCAGCAAGAATAGATGCCGTTGATGTTTAAGCAGTTGGAAGAAAAAACTAAGAGCAGTAGAGATTGATACATCGCGTCCAACTTATGTTGTTAGGAGTTTTTGAGTCACGTGATACTTTACAAAAATGTTATCACGTTTTACTTGAATTTCTCTCAAGAAAGATAATGCTCTCTAAGTTTTCCAGTGAAAGAGCCAACTTTTGACAAAAAGAAAAAATTGAATCTGTGAATGTTCCCCATTGCAGATCTGCTGTAATTATTATAAATCTATTAGGTATAGGCTACCCACCTTCTTTCATTAAAACATGAAAAATGGAGGAAAAGTATTGAACTTTAAAATTATATTCAGTGGATTTGATATGACGGTTTAAATTCTTATTTTGTTTTGTTTCATGGCCAAGTTTACCCCAGTTTACGGTATGGAAAATAGTTTATTTCAGAGGCAATAGAAAGGGAGTACGCTGTGTGATATACCCTATAACATCATTACTAAAAAAAAAATCTTGCTCCTCCCAAGCAAAAACTGGAATGACGCCCCTGGCCATAAAGAGAGGTGAATAGATATTGCCATGGAAACCCTTGGCGCCTTCAAATGTCACAATTTGTTAATTCACGTGTGTGTAGGCTTTGCCCTGTATAGTAACCAATCGTTAGGTGGCTGATTTTAGCGAACAGTTACGTTTGTAATTGCAACGGTATTGGTAGATTTTCCCCTCCCTGCGTAATTCAGAAGCCAATCCCCTTTAGTATCTGACAGGATGTGTGAAGACATCACAGCCAATAGAAGAAACCACCTTACAATACTGCCACATTCACGGATTCTCAGCCTTAGCTGTTATGTCGTCCATTGCAGGCAACTTGTTAATCACTAATGTCTTGTCTTAAGAGATTTCGTAAATTGTAAGTGGATCTACCGGTACAATGCGTCCATAACATCGACGTTGCCGAGGCAAATGCCATTCTACAGTAGCTTAGCTGTGTCCATGCGTTATATCGAAATATGTAAACATCGCACGAAACCGGTCGGACTCTTAGGGCGGGCGCAATGGGTGGGGCAAAATATGCCTCGAAAACTGCGTTCCGGCGGCAATTTTAGGCGTATAACTCCGTGAGATCGGAATCAATCCCGACATTTGAGGTGTCGATCGAAAGGAAGAACCGGGATAAATTGGACCCCCAACTTAAAAAAAAGTAGTGTAAAAATGTGTGATCTTTAAAGATCTTCGAAGTTCAAACTCTGAGAGAGTACAAAAGCGGAGACGAGCACAACAGGAGAAAAGGGCATCCCATTATGAATGAAACAAGCCCAAGACCACAGCTGCGGAGTACAAGAGATGGCAGAGAGAGCGCAAGAGATCGACAGCGCATGCGAACTCCGTGGACTTTGTAGAAAGGCGAGACGTGACATTGCAGTCGTCTACATTGGCTGAAACATTGAATCGGTGTACTGTTAGTCTGTAAGCATACTCTGTAAACCATTAATTAATTAATTCAATAAACGAAACAAATTCAAAAGACTTTTTTTGTAAATTTTGTCTAGATCCGCCCTCGCTGACAAACGTAGTTTTACGTCCATAAACTCTCCTGTTCACTTCACTAGCGAGTCACTGCTATTATTTTTATCCGTGATACGTCTATGAAACATATTTGAAGAGAAATACAATACGTTCCCTTCCACTTTGTAGGCCAATGGTATATAATTAGTACAATTACTATAATTTTTCCATAGTCTGTGATTCCTCTTCTTTTCTGTAGGGAGTTTTGCTAACGAATATTGTATCTAAGATTATGTTGGCTGAAACTCTGTCATAGTAAGTTACCTATTAAAACAAAAGAGCGTAGATTGTAGTTTCATCACCTGCCATAAATTCCAGGTTTATTCTATAGTTTAAGAAATGCACACATGCGGATTAGCTACTCGCAAACGTGCGTTTATTTGTACAAGGACTTGCGTAACTCAGACACACGTATTAAACAGCGGGGACTCTTTCTTTCCCTTAACATTGAAACTTTATCAGTTCCGCTTTCGAAATAGCGTAATCTGGTTTTGTAATAATTATGTATCTAACCTGAACATTGTTACTTTAAAATTATCATTTGAAATTTCCTTGAACATAAGGACGAAACTATCGTCACAACTAATCTTTGTATGAAAAAATATTTTGCATTAAATTTAGTTGGGACACACGTGGTAAATGGTGCGAAACGAATAGAGGAACCTGTTCTTTCCGAATGTTTGCTACAGTTAGGCTACGGTTGGGTGTTGCATTAATAAGATGAAGCGACGACCACGTGGTTGGTAAAATCAGCACTCTCTAGACATGAAATCAGTCCATCGGTGAAGACTTACTAAAGAGCTTTAGACATTTTGAATGTAGGTACGTACCTCTCCTCCTGATGAATGGAAGTTAAAAAAAATCCAACTTACTGACCCCATTTTATACTGAAGGTATTTTAATGCTGCAGACAGTGCAAGTGTTCCTAAAGTTTGTGTCAGTTACACGTGTTCTAGGGTTGGAAAGTCATGCGTAAAAAATAATGTATACACGACGCATAAAATACGCGAAAAATGCACAATTTATGTCATAAATGTAATAAATCCAAAACCTGTTGTAATACATTGAATAAAGTCTTAAATTGTTTGAATTCCCAGGCTACCAGCGTGCATTACCTACATTCGATAATCATAGGTAGGAAGTTCGTATCAAACAGTAGATTTCAGTTGAGTACAGCGAGAAGTATACAGTAGATGTCATCCGCGCCTCGCCCTGCTCTCGCCCGCTACAGACGATAGACAGAATGTTCACATAAACAACGCATAGTATCATTCTGTGGAGCCGTGTACAGTCGTGAATAGTTTGAACAATATTGTTAATTTGTATTAATATTTTAGGTTCTGAATAAAGTGAGCTGTAAGTTATTATTTATTATTTAGCCTACGTAATATTAATATTATGCATGATTCCAAAAAAAAATAGTAATATGCGTTACAAGAGCGGTATGTTGAAGTTTTCATGTTTGAGGAAAAGTTTGAAAAAGCGAAACGTAGTTGAGCTTTTTTAATTTCCGAGAATTGAAAGAAAACATACCGCTCGTGTATCGTACATTATTTTGTGCGAAGATCGTTTATTACGTACCTGAAAGAGGAATTTCTAATTAGTTGCAATAAAATCTCCATCTTGGTTTCTGTTCAATGACGGCAAATTTGCAAAACAAAAATATCTATCTTCAACATTGTTGCTTTAAAATGTTTTCTGTGTTTACTATACTCCAGCAGGCCTCCTAGGCCAGGAGTGGATCAGGACAGCACGTTTGCACATCTCCTTTTTATGTTAGGTTAGGTTCTTTTCAAACTGAAATGACGAGTGAAGCGTACAGTTAGGTTAGGTTCTTTTCAAACTGAAAAGACGAGTGAAGCGTGCAGTTAAAATTACTCTAACCTAACCTAACCTAACCTAACCTAACCTAACCTAACCTAACCACGAGTGAAGCGTACAGTTAAAATTACTCTACCCTAACCTAACCTAACATAAAAAGGAGATGTGCAAACGTGCTGTCCTGATCCACTCCTAGCAGGCCTTGATATACGTCTGTCTTTTTTTCCCCCAGTCTATAAGTGCGAACTTAAAACAAACGGTAAGGCTATGTAATGATTTATTTTTCATTTTAATATTTTAACAATATTATTTATATAGCATATTGTAGTAATAACACCGGCATCTGGAATCTTGTTGATTTTTTCACGGCTTCCTTAATGTTACTTGCATCACGAATGCAGTAACTTTAGTGGAGTTGTAGAGTTTACTTAATTTTTGCAAATATTTAAAAACAATAATTAACAGTGCAATTTAGGTGAAATTGCAGTGGTAAGTTTCCAATTTATAATTATTACTATATTGAACGTCTCTAAAAATAATATGTTAAATGCCTAAAGCAGTAAAATCAATATGTCACTTAAGCGGTAAGAAGAGGGAAATTGTTATGTGTGTTAGGGTGGGAATACTGAATGTGGAATTTTAGACTTTCCGCGGATTGGTTTTGTGCGGAAACCAAGCAAATACGCACGATCTCGCACAAAAGTAATTATGCAACAGGGAGTGTGTAACACGTTTATTTTTGCCGGATTATCCTTCGTTAAATGTTGCGGTCTGGTGCTGCTATGCATTCGGTTGCGAAATTCCTAGCTGCCATTACAATAGAAATGAAATATTTTCTTGAAAATAATTATGGAATTAATATTATGTGCCACATACGAGATACACTATTCGATTCACAAAGTAGTTGTTCACCTGATGATAGTAAGAAATACTGTATCATACGTCTTGTGACGTAGAACGAATATTTTCAGAGTAGGCCTACAAATATTGTTCTTTTTTTAACATGAAAGGTGTATTTTTTCTTTTTCGATAAAATGAAGATGTTCATTGTTATTTGTTATAATGAGGCTAGAATTATATTTATATCTTACTTAGCATGTTATTTTTAGATGTATGGGTTCGATCCCAAGAGGTGACGGGATTTTTCTCGTTGCCAAACTTCCAGAACGGCCCCGAGGTTCACTCAGCCTCCTATAAAATTGAGTACCGGGTCCTTCCCGGGGGCAAAAGGCGGTCGGAGCGTGGTGCCGACCACACCACCTCATTCTAGTGCCGAGGTCATGGAAAGCATGGGGCTCTACCTCCATGCCCCCCCCCAAGTGCCTTCATGGCGTGTGACAGGGATACCTTTACCTTTTATGGATAAATTATTTTAGTTTGAGAGTTGCGAAGTTTATAATTACAAATTATTGTTTTTATATTATTCGTTTATTATTTTCTTGTTCTAAGGCTGTGGACGATTGGAGCACATGTTTGGTTACCACCCGGCTATACATGTTTGTCGTTCTGGTTCACTGACATTGAGAGATGCGCTATTACTTTTCACTCGGTAGAGATATAGTTCAAGCTCACATAACTTAACAGTTTTGGTACCAACTTCTTAGCTCTGCTGATAATTCATTCGAGCTCTTCCTATTAAATCTTAATTTCTTCTATCCCTTGAAATGATATCCGACACCGCATAGTTTTTCCGCATGTTGCTTAGCTTCTGGCTGCGCCGATACAGATTCCGAAGTTTACTGGTCACCAAAGGCTGCCAAGGACTTTATCTTGTGCATTTTGTCATTGTGTTCCCCACGGTTCTCACTGGCATCTTTCGTCTCTGTGATTTTGCTCGACTCCTTATATCACTGTGGTAATAAATAATGTCTTTGTGCATAATACCGACTTCGTTTATTTTTCTTTATCGGCTGATAGAAAAGAGAAAACTCAGAATTTCTCTGTTTTAAAACTCTCTGTTGACACTACTCCAGAGGCGGTTTCACTCTTCTAGATTGTTCGTGATCATATTGTGGTCTGATAGTCTAGAAATTTTGAAAGGATTGGAATGACATAATCAACTTTAGTTCACAGCGTAGTTCCGAAGCGTTCAATAAGAATTTATCAGTGATTTTGTAGTAAGATCCTGCATAAAAAATAAAAGTTGAAGACTGCATGTCGTAACCAGGAAGACCTTTGCGTATGACAAATTTACTTTAATTCCCACAAAACTTAAAAATAAAAACTGTTCAAAATGTATATTTTGTGGCTGGATAACTTAAAAAAACATAGCAACACAACGCCTTCAAGCACATTTATTTATTTATTTACTTATTTATTTACTTATTTTGTTTTTACTTATTTATTTATTTATTTAATTTATTTTTTAAATTATTTATTTATGTATTTATTTATTTACTTATTTTCTTTTTTACTTATTTATTTATTTACTTATTTACTTACGTATTTACCTTTTTTGTTTACTTATTTACTTATTTATTTACTTATTTATTTACTTACTTATTTACTTACTTATTTATTTACTTACTTAGGGGAGAGTCGGGTAGTATCGGACATCGGGTAACATCGGACAGTGCGTTTCTTTCATCTACCACTATATGGTAGTACCTGAATGACATGGTTACGTTTCTCTATGCGACATCACAGAAACGTAACCATGTCAATTAGGTACTATCATCGTGTGATAGATGAAAGAAACTCACTGTCCGATATTACCCGCTGTCCGATACTACCCGACTCTCCCCTATTTATTTACTTATTTATTTATTTAAACATAAAATATAATATATACAGAAAACATTAGCTCGCACCTGAAAGAGTAGAACTCGTGTTTAGGGGCGGATTCCTGAATTGAAATTAATAAGTTTACAATACAATTTGTCTTACGTCTACTATGCAAATGGTAAAGTATGTAACTTGTTAATTTACTACCATTAAAATCATTTATTACGCCGCACAGAAAATCGTGTTAAATTTGTTTTCTACGCAACGTAAATTACGTATAACTTGTGTCATATAATTTACGCGGCCAACCCTGCATGTGTTATTGGCTGGTGCTTATTGGCAATACGGAGGAGAACTGTCAGAAGCGTTCTCTTGGCGATTTTATAATAATGGTAGGCTACTATGCGGCAGAAAGCAGTCTCTGGATGCGGCAGGCTAGGTGACAATGCAGCAGCTTTTGAAGAGCAAAATGATGCAGAGAGTGCGCAGACAAATGAAGCAAGGCTGTCGGCGCTGATCGCCGAGTTGAACAGCTTACAAATTACAAAGTACACGTCTTGAAGCAGGCAAACTTGTCATCTGATTCCAGCAGTGCTATGTTTTTCAAGTTCTAGGCCTAATGTAATGCTTTATGTTTTTATAGGCTCACTATAAAATCAGAAGGGAAGCTAATGGTATTAATCTAGTATTCCATACTAAGAAAACTGCTACGAACATAATGACTTATTTAATGGATTTAAATAAGACGGGAGATATATGAGATCATTATTCGTTCATAGTGTGCTCAAGGGTAGTCTTACTCCCGTTCACCATTCCTTCCAGTGCATCCTTCATTAGGCAGTTCCCGCAGTTTCTTCTCAACCATTGACCCAGCCAATTCCTTTTTCTCTTCCTTCAGCATCATTCTGTCTTCACCCACTCTTTCCAACACAGCTTCATTTCTTACTCTGTCCATTTCACACGCTCCATCCTTCTTCATATCCACATTTCAAATGCTTCTAGTCGCTTCTCTTCACTTCGTCGCAATGTCCATGTTTCTGCCCCATAAAATGCCACATTCCACACGAAGCACTTCACTAATTCTTTTCTCAGGGATCCTTTTTCTATTAAAAGCTTCCTTTGCCATTGCTGTCCTCCTTTTGACTTCCTGGCTGCAGATCATGTTACTCCTTATAGTACATTCCAAGAATTGAAACTGTCCACTTGCTGTATTGTCTCATTTAGATTTCGCAAGTTTACTTTTATTTTTCTTCCTATAATCATGGTCTTAGTCTTGTTTGCATTTATCTTCATTCCATACTACTGACAGCTGTCATTTAGCTTCAGTAACATATCCCTTACTATTATCTCCTTATCATCAGCAAATCTTATGCACTTTATTCTTCTTCCTCATACTATCACTCCTCCCATGTTCTAAAAAAAGTTTTTCACTAACTCCTCCAAGTAGATGTTGAACAAAGTAGGTAATAAAAGGCATCCTTGACGTACTCCTCTCCCTATTTGCTTCCTTCTGACATTTCTTCTCCTATCCTGACTTTGACTCGTTGTTTCATATAAAGGTTACTGATAAGCCTCCTCTCTTTCCAATCCACATCAATTTCCTTTAGGATCCCCATCAGTTTATTCCAATTCACTCTGTCAAAAGCCTTTTCTAAGTTCACAAAGTATATACACTTCCTTATTCTTCTCTAGGTCATTATAGCAGTGATTTTAGATGAAGGGAAGTAGTCTTCCGCTATGTAATTTCTATTGTTTAGACGGAAACAAAAAGGAATTGCATTAGGATAATTTTTGGACGCTGAGAAACTAGGTACGATTTGGAAATATGTACCAGGATACAGTAATTCACTGAAATGGATATATCTCGGCCATTTCTGAAGATGAATGCAAAATCTTTTTGACATTTTACTCCTAAAAGTACATTCTTTAAAATGCCTGTGCCATAATTTTGATATTGGCTTTCTACATTTTAAGAGTGAATTTTAGAGGTACTTTTATAGAAATTATTTCAATAGTTAAGGGAAGTGGATGGTTTTAATATGATGGAAAACCAGTGAATTTTCAAAATAAATTTTACTTTTATTCAAAATAAACTTTTATATGTGAAAAGTACGTTTTAGGGCCTTTGATCCACTGCGTTTCGTCTACTTTTTCTTTTGTCCACTGACACATTTGTCCATTTCATGATTCGTCCATTAAGGTTTGTCCATTGACCATTTAGTCTATTTTCGCGATTCGTGCACTGACTATTTCGTCCATTATGGCAAAAACATAGATGACATGAAACATAATTCGTTTGGTGAAAATGTAATTTATTTAAATTTATATGTGTTGTTGAATGCACATACTGTTTGTATTATGAACATGATTAGTCATCAATTCATCATTTTCTTCTTCCTGAAGACCTTCAGCAGGGTTAAGGTCATTCATAACTTTCCTAACTTCGCCCTCCACACTTGCATTATGTTGATGTTTTTGCGATGTCATCTAAGTCAGTCCCAGTCGTGCACCTTGCATTACAATTCTGTCGATCCTCACATCTCCAATATCTTCTTCTTCTTCCATCTTTGCTGACTGAGTGGAAGTGGTAGCAGTACCTATTATAATGTATTTTTTGTAACATTGGTTGCCTCCGACGTGTATATACAACCTCTGCCATAATTTTTAATATTCAAAATGAAAAGCATATATTATATTCATACTTTTTAATATCCAAAGGAAAATGAAACGTATCTAAGAAAGAGACGACAATCATGACAATACTTTCTATTGTAATTGTAGGTTTATTCTAAGATAGACGAAAGGTTACGGACATAAAAGGTGAAGGTATGGATGGACGTAAATTGTTTGGACCAATCAGTTGTGGGCAAAAGAACGTGGACGAAAGTGAGTGGACGATAGGTAATGGACGAAACAAATTGTGGACAAAAAGTAGTGGACGAAAGGCCCGAAAAAAAAAACAAACATAAAATTTGGGCCTAATTTCTTTTTTAACTAATCTTGAATTTAAGTTGTTGCAACAATGATATTCCTAGTTCTACATGCAAAAATGAAAAATGTGTACCAGTTAGGAAAAAAGTTCAAATTACATCATCCTGCATCCTTAAGAAACTTTTGTAATCGCTGACATTTTCTTCACTATAGCTTAAAAAAACGTAATACTCGGATGTATGCATTTATTATACAAACAGAAGTTCTGGGCAGAGAGTGTTGTCAAGAAGATTTTTTTTAATGATAGCTGAAGAGAATAAACTATAAACAGAGATATTAGGAGCAGCGTGATATTTGACAACATGATTGAATTGTTTCGAAACTCGTGAACGAAAAGGTGTAATTGCCGTGAGGCCGATACATCAGCATGAACATGCAGGAGATCACCGTTTGACTTCACTCGGTTGATGTTCGGAGATAACAAAGTGCTTAATTAACAAGCGCGCTCCCATCGGAGTGTGACGGACCCGATAACAGAGATAAGCAGAAGTGCTTTCATTGTAGCGACTGATATCGACGGGGATTGTTTTGCACATTTAATCGTTAGTGATCGATAAAATGCAGCTAGCCAGTTAACTGTTGAAAAGTATAGTAAGAAACCTCAGCGCATACGAAAGTATATAATTTAAAAAATCGAAACAATGATAGACTAAATATTTACTAACTTCCCTTTGTCTTGAGTATTGTCCTCGGTGGAGATTATTTATTTATTTATTTATTCACTTTTGTATTTATGTAATTTAATTGTTTGTTTATTTAATTACTTGTTTACTTATTTACTTACGTATTTATTTATTTATTTACTTATTATTTATTTATTCACTTATCTATTAATTTATTCATCACACGCTCGCTCATTCACTTATTTATTTACTTGTGTATTTATTTATTTTTACTTGTATATTAATGTAGTTATTTATTTATGTATTTTACTTATTTATTATTTTATGCTTGACCATGCCGAAATGTAGTAATTATATTGGGTTATTTTACGACGCTGTATCAACATCTAGGTTATATAGCGTCTGAATGATATGAAGGTGATAATGCCGGTGAAATGAGTCCGGGGTCCAGCACCGAAAGTTGCCCAGCATTTGCTCGTATTGGGTTGAGGGAAGACCCCGGAAAAAACCTCAACCAGGTAACTTGCCCCAACCGGGATTCGAACCCGGACCACCTGGTTTCGCAGCCAGACGCGCTGACCGTTACTCCACAGGTGTGGACTGTAGTAATTATACACCTGGTAGCAACCCTTTAATGGACCTAATTAAAGTACACCTATTCATTAAAGTTCAGGTGTTCCACCAATCAGAAAACACCATTGTAGCAATATGAAAGCGCAAGTATCGATCATTCTCGGATATGCAATCGAAAGACAACTAGCGAAACGTCACGGAGGCTGGAAATCCAATACTGTCGCAGAAGGTTATGTTATGTTACTATAATAATTAGCGTTAATTGTAAATAATATTCAAATAAATTCAATTTGTCATCTCGTTTTTCAATGTCTAAATCAATTTCAAGATTATATCAAGATTAATGTTTATTTTACTCTCTAGATTATATCACGGTCAATGACATTTGTTTCTAGGAAAAAATCAATACTTTCGCGTCTGCGCACATCTCACAATTTACGAGATATTGCACAAGGTCAGTTTCGCTCCCCAGTCAGATAAGAATAACATGAATACTTATGAATAATTTCAAGTTAGAAATATGGTCGAGCATAAAAAGTCGTATGAAACTTGCCTATAATGGTAACTAAGACGTTCGTATGAAAATTATGAAACTCGGTTGCGCTCGTTTCATAAACATACTCGCATCTTAATTACTACCATTATAGGCTCGTTGCATAATGTACTATTATTTTATAGATATATTCTATGTTGAATAAGCAGTCGCGGACAGCCGATGAGGGGTGGTCCTCCAGCTTGGGGGTTGGGCGAAGGGCTAACAACCCATCACCGTAAAAAACAGCTTGTCACGAAACCTTCAAATAAGGCTCGGAATGGGCAGGGCATGTAGCACGTATGGGCAAATTCAGAAATGCATATAGAGTATTAGTTGGGAGGCCGGAAGGAAAAAGACCTTTGGGGAGGCCGAGACGTAGATGGGAAGATAATATTAAAATGGATTTGAGGGAGGTGGGAGATGATGATAGAGACTGGATTAATCTTGCTCAGGATAGGGACCAATGGCGGGCTTATGTGAGAGCGGCAATGAACCTCTGGGTTCCTTAAAAGCCAGTAAGTAAGTAAGATATATTCTATGAAATAAAATTAATCTCTATTAACGCACAGATTCGCGTTTTATAATGAATTAAAAAACTCTTAAATACCCATTACAGTATGATCGATGTGTTCTGTCCATGATATTCCTTGACTTTCATGCTCTACCGCTTGTCGATTGCAGGGGACTTGCTCCGCATGTTATAACCAGAGCTAGGAAGTTGGTACTAAAACTGTTAAGTTGTGTGAACTTGGACTATATCTCTACCGAATGAAAAGTAATAGCGTATCTCTCAATGTCAGTGAACCAGAACGACAAACTTGTACAGTCCAGTGGTAACCAAACATGTGCTCCAATCTTCCACAGCCTTAAAACAAGAAAATAATAAACGAATATTATAAAAAAAAATAATTTGTAATTATAAACTTCGCAACTCCAAACTGAAATAATTTATTATAAAAATAACATACAAAGTATACAACTATGATTCTAGCCTCATTATTAACAAATAATAATAAACATTTCCATTTTATCAAAAGAAATACTCCTTTTATGTTCCGAAAAATAAAAACAGCATTTGTACTCTGAAAATATTCGTTCTACGTCACAAGACGTTACTGGAGCAAATCTGAAATATGATACAGTATTTCTTACTATCATCAGGTGAGCAACTATAGCTCATGCATTATGTCCAGACACTCCCCCACTCTTCCTACAGAGCTGCGCACGAGATGGGCTGAGTGTACTTACGAATTATAGGGAAATGGGTTAGCATTTGCCTTCAACTCTGTAGACACACGCCCGACCTTCCCTTCTACTCCTACCCCGTCTACAGAAGCGTTGTTCCCCTACTGCGCATCGCGAGTGTTTTGACAAAATGCATGAGCTGTAGGGTAAAGTTGCCTAATTCCGTGATACCCCTAATTCCGTGATAGGTTTTTTTTTAACTAAATGTCCTGGGGTTGGGTATGTTGCTAGGAAGTTCACCGATGTCTCAAAAGTAGGCGAAGGATGTAATCTTTCGAGAAAAATGTCTGGCGCTATGGTCGAACGTCAAAGCTTTGACTGACATTCAATTTAAAAAATGTATCACGGGATTAGAGGTATCACGGAATTAGGCAACTTTACCCTACTTCGTGAATCTAATAGTGTATCTCGTATGTGGCACATAATATTAAAGCCATAAGGAAAATTTTCATTTCTATTTTAGAGACAGCTAGGAAGTTCCGATGTTGAACTTTGACTGTACGAATGCATAGCAGCACGAGACGCCAACATTTAACGAAGAATAAACGTGTTACACACTCCTGAATACATAATTATTTAATAACAGATGAGTTTATTTTTTGGAATCATGCATAATATTAACATTATGTAAATAATCCAATAATAACAGAATAGCTCACTTTGTTCAGAATCTAAAATATTAATATAAATTAACAATATTGTTCAAACTATTCACGACTCTACACAGCTCCACAGAATGCCGCTAAGCGTTGTTTATGTGAACATACTGTGTATCGTAAGTAGCGAGCGGGAGCAGGGCGAGGCGCGGGTGACATCTATCGTATACTCCTCGCTGTACTCAACTGAAATCTACTGTTTTGGTACGAACTTCCTATCTATGGTTATATCTATATAGATGAACATTGACTTTCTCCTTTATCAACGTAGCAGTGGATTTACTTCGCATTAAAAATAAAAGATGACAGATGATAAATGAAATGAGAGGGATTTCGAAAGTGTCGGTGGAATGAAAAATTGTGCCTTCACAATTTCACAACATTGTGAAAAGTAGCACGAGATTTGTGATACCCTGTTTGTTCCGATTGTACGTTTCGCTTCGGTATGTTTAAATTTCGTGGGTTTTCCTGTTTTAATTAAACAATCTCACTAGTTATTACCCAGAATCCTAGATTTAACAAGGTCTCAAAATATTTAACAACATGAACTCGATATCTCGATTGTTCGATAAGTTATCAGTGTGGCACTTCTTATCAACGAAGTCTAATATTTGTTTAATAGCTCTGACCGTTGTATGAAGTTAAAGGTCGTTACTCAAATAGCGTAAGAATTTTCCAGCTCGATTTCACACATTAGTTTATCTGAGAATATTAACCTTGCGTTTCTTACAATATGCATGCAGGCTAATGCGAAAGACTGCATATAATCCTAGTATGATCCTAATCGTATTATTATTATTATTATTATTATTATTATTATCATCATTATCATTATCAATATTATTATTGCAGGTGATGAATCTGTAGACCCACACTGTAGATTTTAGTGTTAAAATTTGCGTATTTGCCACAATACCAAGCTGCCATATCCGTAACAACAGCAGTTTTGTTCAGCATGTCTTCAGTGCTAAATGTTCAGTGATACAGTGTAGTACATTAAGCTATTACGTATGGCTTTTCGAGAACCCGGAGGTTCATTGCCGCCCTCACATAAGCCCTATCCCGAGCAAGATTAATCCAGTCTCTACCATCATATCCCACCTTCCTCAAATCCATTTTAATATTATCCTCCCATCTACGTCTCGGCCTCTCCAAAGGTCTTTTCCCTCCGGTCTCCCAACTAACACTCTATTTGTATTTCTGGATTCACCCATACGTGCTATATGCCCTGCCAATCTAAACGTCTGGATTTAATGTTCCTAATTATGTCAGGTGAAGAATACAATGCGTGCAGTTCTGCGTTGTGTAACTTTCTCAATTCTTCTGTAACTTAATTCCTCTTAATCCAAAATATTTTCCTAAGCACCTTTTCTCAAATACCCTTAACCTATGTTCCTCTCTCAGAGTGAGAGTCCAAGTTTCACAACCATACAGAACAACCGGTAATATAACTGTTTTATAAATTCTAACTTTAAGATTTTTTGACAACAGAGTGGATGATAAAAGCTTCTCAACCGAATAATAACAGGCATTTCACATATTTACTCTGTGTTTAATTTCCTCCCGAATGTCATTTATATGGGCGAATCCAGAAATGCATATAGAGTGTTAGTTGGGAGACCGTAGGGAAAAAGACCTTTGGGGAGGCCGAGACATAGATGGGAGGATAATATTAAAATGGATTTGAGGGAGGTGGGATATGATGATAGAGACTGGATTAATCTTGCACAATATAGGGACCGATGGCGGGCTTATGTGAGGGCGGCAATGAACCTTCGGGTTCCTTAAAAGCCATTTGTAAGTAAGCATTATTATATTATGTTCTGTTCACCAGACATAATCATATACTTTGTCTTTTTGGGTTTTACTTCAAACTTATCTCTTTACTTGGTTCAAGTAAAATACATGAAAGTAAAAAAAGGGGGGATTTCAGAGCCCTACCTGCTTATGCGACTGGTTTCAGTTGTTTTCTCCCCCGCTATGTTCCATATTTGTAATGGGCCGCAGGGCCCCTCGCAGGAATACGTGAAGGTCGAGTCTGTATTAGCTAAGGACGTTTTAAGATAAGATCTCAGAACGATTATCTTAAAACGTCTTTGGTATTAGCCCACCGTGGAAGTGAGTTTAGTACAACCCGCACCATATTAGGTAAAAACATTTTTACGAGTGTTACCAGACAGATAAGGAGCCAGGTTATCAGACTTGACGTAGCGGTCTCGTCTCGCACATAGTTTGCATTCTTGGCCGTGTCACCGCGATAACCATTCAAGGACGTTCCACGTACGCTCTCACATGCTTATTAGCACGCTTGTATCGTGTGTACCAGGAACTGAACGCACGGAGCCTTGATTTGCTTACACTGCTACGAGCAGAATAGCAGCCTTGGCTGTATTAGCTGTTCTCAACAAAACTGAATCAGGGTCAGCTGTGCATTTCTACGGGACGTGATACAAAAATGTAGATTGAAGGTTTTCTATGGAAGGGAGGAACTGGATGTCTTAAACTCCAAAAGATTTTGCGTTTATAGCATGCTGTGTACAATTTGGCTTTCTTCTACATACACAATATGCCCTTCTTTGTTGGTTATTTGTTGAATGTAAATTGTACATGTATCCCTTATGGACCAAAATTGATCCATTTCTCTCACTTGCAATAATTTCTCCAATTTTTTCCATTTTTTAAAATAATATTAATTTTCAAAGGAGATGCACTATCACCTTTACTTTTTAACTTCGCTCTAGAATATGCTATTAGGAAAGTCCAGGATAACAAGGAGGGTTTGGAATTGAACGAGTTACATCAGCTGCTTGTTTATACGGATGACGTGAATATGTCAGGAGAAAATCCACAAACTATTACGGAAAACACGAGAATTTTACTTGAAAGTACAGAGATAGGTTTGGAAGTAAGTTTCCGGGGGGGGGGGGGACATGATTATGTCACGTGACCAGAATATAGTACGAAATGGAAATATGAATATTGGAAATTTATCGTTTGAAAAGGTGGAAAAATTCAAATATCTTGGAGCAACAATAACAAATATGAATGAAACTCGGGAGAAAATTAAACGCAGAATAAATATGGGAAATGCCTGTTATTATTCGGTTGACAAGTTTTTGCCATCTAGTCTGATTTAAAAAATACTATACTGAAAGTTAGAATTTATAAAACAGTTATATTACCGGTTGTTCTGTATGGTTGTGAAACTTGAACTCTCACTTTGAGAGAGGAACAGAGGTTAAGGGTATTCGAGAATAAGGTGCTTAGGAAAATATTTGGGATTAGGAAGGATGAAGTTACAAGAGAATGGAGGAAGTTACACAACGCAGTCTGCAAGCATTGTATTCTTCAGCTGACATAATTTATTAAGCATATTAAATCCAGAATTTGAGATTGGCAGGGCATGTAGCACGTATAGGCGAATCCAGAAATGCATATACAGTGTTAGTTGGAAGGCCGGAGGAAAAAATACCTTTGGGGAGGCGGAGACGTAGATGGGAGGATAATATTAAAATGGATTTGAGGGAAGTGGGATATGGCGGTAGGGACTGGATTAATCTTTCTCAGGATAGGGACCGATGGGTGGCTTATGTGAGGACGGCTGTGAACGTTCGGGGTCTCTAAGAGCCATTTGTAAATTATACGCTTATAAGAGAGAATAAAATGGAGAATTCGTTACCTTCGCAGTTGCTACCACCATTCTCGATGGTGTTATTATGCCACCAGCTGCCTCATAAGCCCGTTACAAGATAACCTGTATCTTAACTGCATTGAATAAGTAGCAGCAGTAAAAAAGAAATTAATTCTTTCATATGAACTTAATCTAAATTACTCTATTATATAAATATGACAAGTTACAGAGCACGAAAGATTGAATACCTATTGTTTTGTAAATATCTTGATATCATATGACCAATCAAAACATTTTATATAGTGTTTCAAGTGACCCTCAACTGAACCCCATAGGCTATCTTATCACGATTGCCCATTACAGCCATAGCGATCCTTCGTGTTACATCTTCAAGATCACAATGCACTCTCGTCTTCTCCCTTCACGAATGTAGGCCCCTTATCAGTTATTCTTTGTGTCAGGAATAATGAACGCTAGTTTACAATCAACAAATCCACCTTTATTATGACAACATCGTTTTTTTATTATTTATCAATATCAACAGGCAAATGCAGAAGTATTATACACTACAGTGTTGCCACTGTTCCCTAAGTGGAAAACTTTATGACTTAAAGGAAGCAAGGAATGTAGATGAAAGAAATAATACCACATACGGAAGTAATGGAAGTGGCAATATTTAATTTAAAAATACAGTGTTACTATAAATGATTTTTCCGATTACAAACTTGAAAAACTATCGTTAGCAGACACTTAGAAACATGATATTGGTATCAATGGAAAGAGAAACTCGAATATTTTTTGTTATCCATTTGGTTAAATCACATGTGCTACTCTTAAATCAGCAAAAATTATAAAACATGAAATTGGTATCAACGGAAACAGAAACTTCAACAATTTTTAATTTTTTTTTTCACTGGAAAACATGAAACAGGAAGAGAAACATTTGGTTCACAACCGTAAGTAAGTCACATGTGCTCAATGTGAGCTCCTTGTGTCACACGATAAACATCAAGTCTGTAGTCAATTTCCTGCCATACACGTTGTAGCATTGGACCATCCACCAGTGCAATGGCCTCTGTGATGCGGACACGAAGATCCTCAATGGTAGGTGATAATGATGGCTGATACACTTGTTGTTTTATAAAACCCCACAGAAAAAAAAAATCACAAGGAGTGAGGTCGGGGGAACGTGGAGGCCAATGCAAACATCCTAAATCTTCACGGCCATCACGTCCAATCCATCTCCTTGGAAGTCGTTTATTCAGTTCGTTTCTGACATCTAAGTGGTAATGGGGTGATGCCCCATTCTGCTGAAAAATGAGGCGGTATGGATGGAACTTCAAACGTTTCCGTAAAATCTTCCACACGGTTTGTTGGGGGATGTTTAACTCTCTACTGGCTTTTACGGTGGATTTCTGTGGACTTCGTGTGAAACTCTCTCTCACACGCTCCACATTTACCTCACTTACTGATGGACGACCGGTTGACTTCCGCTTACAGATGCATCCCCTCGTTTTGAAGTCAGCGTACCACTTACGGATACTGGGCCCACTGGGTGGATCAACACCCAGTTTTCTTCTAAAATTGCATTTTACAGTGACAACAGACTGGGACATGTGAAAATCTAGCACACAAAATGCCCCCGTGTCTTCGTTTGCAGCCATTTTTCTGTTATATCGTCTTCTAGCAATGAAATTAATAAATATGCGACAGGTTCACCAACATAACATAAAATATGTGAGTTTCTCTTTCCACTGATACCAATATCATATTTCTAAGTGTCTGCTAGCGATAGTTTGTAATCGGAAAGATCATTTATAGTAACGCTGTACAGAAGAAGCATAATTCCACTCACTTCCACAACACGTAACATTTCGATTCTCAAAACTATTGGACTTGTCAAAAAAACTCTTCTTCTTCCTCGTCCTATCACGTATTCAGCCTGGTGGCTTGTTGCGGTGTCACTTCATCGTTTCAGCGGACAGCCCAAAGATCTTGTTCCTAATGGGTGGTAATTCCCACCATAATCTGAACACACGCTCTCGTCATGAAACAATACTAACAATACCATCCCATCGCACCTCCTCATACTCATCTTCTTTCACAATAGCCCTGCCAAGACTCTGGAATTCGCTACCTGCTAGCATCAGGGACTGTCGAAATAAAATTGAATTCAAACGAAAACTTACTAGGCTCTTGGTCAGTAATTGATTACTTGTAAATAGTTTCTTTAATCTATCACAAAATATTTCAATATTCAGTAATTTCATCACTATACAATTTTGTTATTCTAGATTTAATTTGTAATTCAGTAAATATAAAATATTCTTTGTTTCTCTATGATAAATTATCTAGCTTTAATTATTCAGGTAATCTTTTCGTACTTTGATTTTATTGTAATTGTAAATTTAATACTAATTGTAATATTATTTGTAATTGTAATTGTAAACTTAATACTAACTTAATTGTAATTTTATTGTTGATATTGTAGTTGGAATCTCCTGGTAGAGGGGCAGAGAAGGCCTGACGGCCTTATCTCTACCAGGTTAAATAAATAAATACTACTACTACTAATTCAGTGCTTGGCGTGGTATCCTTGTTCTAGGCATCTTCAGTATATGAGATTTCCATTTCTGTCTGTAATTTTGAATTTTCTCTAAAATTAGGTCAATATTTAATTTTTTCAAAATATCCTAATTTTTCTTCTTGTCTAATCTAGTATAGCCAGCAGTTCTTAAAAACTTCATTTCATTGGCAGTGATTCGGTGTTCATCACATTTACGTATGGTCCAAGCTTCACTTCCATACATGAGAACAGGTCTCGCCAGTGTTTTATAGGCTTTAATTCTTGTGTGTTTTTTGACTGGAGAAAGTTTGAAAATGTTATTAATGGTATTCATTGCATAGTTAAAGTAATTCAGTTTTGTTGAAATATCTTTCTCTTGTTCATAGCTCAAATGGCAACCCAAATATTTGAAACATGAGACCTGTTCTACAGGTTTATTATAAAGGAAAATTTTAGTGCGGAGATGATTTTTTCCAATGAATCTCATTACTTTAATTTTGTTAATTGAAATTTTCATCCCGTATTCCTCAGAAATTAGTTGTAATTGGAAAACAGAACGTTGGAGACTAACTTCAGAATCTGCTAATAATATTACATCATCTGCAAACAGTAATATATCTAACTTTAAATTTCTATTGATGTTCAAATTACCACATTTTGTTTTTTTTTTCAGTTTCTAATCATATCAAAATCTAATCTAATCAAAAAACTTAACTGACAAAACTTGTTTGCATTGACTTCTTCTATTACCTCTGTGAATTAGTGTAACAGGTTCCCTTCCACCCTGTAAATGCTGTACCGTTGGAGAGTAAATCATTATTTCACGTTATTTTTACAAAGTTTGGATAACAAATTAGAATTCTGTTTAATTTTTCTCTTTTTCAGTGAATGCCCTTTAATCAGAAAAAAACGTTTAGCGTCTTATCTATTACAAGAGTTTCGTGATCGGAAAGTTTTAACACATTCAATATTTTCTTAATTATCTTGTGTGCATCTTAAAGTAACGTACATAACACTAATTAACAATTAAAATTAATTAGTGATTATGAAATCGTGAAATATTACAGAATAACGTACTGGTAAACAGATTTATTACACTCTGACTGGCTATCGTGTCTCTGGTGGAAAGTTGTTATCCATATCAGGTTTGCAGGACGTACCGAATTCAGTCTGAATCTCGTATTATGTTGGTGTACAGTACCGTACAAACTTGTTGTTAATGCTGTTGTAGTGCTTTACTCAATACGCAGGACCGGCCTAAGGCGAACATTTTTACCGTGGAACGTTTTTCTGCGTACAGTACGATTATTTAGTCCTGACAGTCGCCAGCGACGTGCGCCTAAGTCAGGCGAGTCCATTTTGTTACGCCAAGGGGTGTTTGGGTTATTTACTCGCTTGCCTTCGGAGCGATCGGATGTCATGCGTGCGGTAGAGAGGTATGTTTCCAGTACAGTTAAGCTGTACTGCATTCCTTTACCGACAATTCGCCCTTATCTCTACTCCGGAACTCTCCCCACTACTCCTGTTACTTCCCCTCTTTCACGTCGCTGATAGCTATGAGGACTAAACAATCGGTCGGTAGTACTCGAAAAAAGTTGTACAATTCCCAGCATTGTCCCTTATGGGAGTTGCGTTGATTGCCACCCGCAATGCATTCATTAGTTAAAGAACTTCATTTGTTCATTGATGGCTAACTTTATGTTTCTGTTACAACATTGATCAAATGGATTAAGCAACCTATACTTATTATGTTAGCGGATTCATTCTCACGTGTTTTTATATTATATTCATCCGTGGCGGAGTGGTTAGTCTCTCTGCCTTCCACCATGGCGACCCGGGTTCGATCTCCGCCTGAATCACGAAGGGATTTATGGTGGACAAAGCGGGCGCGAGGAGTTTTTCGGAGTTCTCCCGTTTCCCCTCACCATTATCATCATTCCACCATACTCCACAATCCCCTCACTCTGCGAGATCCAGAGCCAGGCCTCCAGAACAAATAAAAAATGACTGAAAAGTTGTACACATTCAGTCTTACTAATAAACCGTGTATAGTTTTTATACTAGACTTATGCAGAGTTGAGACAGAAAACTTTACTAATAAACCATGCAGAAGCGATGGACGTATAAACAGCCTGTAACTATACAATGGGAATTGCTTTGTAGTAGTTGTATACACGAAACCCCTTGTTTAAGCGTTGTATATAGAGAAAAAATGGCCGCCCCTCTAACAGCTGTTCGTATCGACTGTCATTTTATGATGATGGTTGCCTTGTAACCACAGAAGAACAAACCAAAGAGCACAGAATACTTAGAATAATGTTACTGTAGCTTGTACTCTTTGACCAAAATATAGTATGGTAATCGATTAGAGCCAGTTGTACTATCGATACTTAACACGTCACACTAGAGCGCAATAGAGAACCTCAGATATTCTATTATCTTTCGTAACAAAGTAATGACGAAACTATGACGTAGCTGTGTAACAGTTGTACTGTTATACACGACGTATGTAGTGATTATTAGTAAGGAATTTACACACGACGTATAAATGAGCTACTCATTGTATAAGTATAAGACAGTTAAACGTCTGTATATAGAGTTTTTATTAGTAAGACCGATTGTGTTTAATAAAGACTATTATTTATTTTTATATTTTGAGACTTCCTGAAAGAAACCACTCAACCAATTAGGAAGTCTTCTCTTTATAAAGGCAATGCTAACAATAGCGATAGCCATTGGCATAGCTCAGTCGGCTAAGGCGCGGATTCGATTCCCCCTTTGGCTGATTACCTGATTGGGTTTTTTTCCGAGGCTTTCCCTAACCGTAAGGCGATTGTTGATAATTTATGGCGTATCCTCGGTCTCATCGCGCCAAATACTATCTCGCTATCACCAATTCCGTTGACGCTAAATAACTTAGCAATTTATATAGCGTCGTTAAATAATCAGTAAAAATAATAACGATGACGTAGGCCTATCAGTTAATAAATGAATCGTGCATTTTGGTTCTCCTTTATTTCAGTGATTAATTTCTTTGTACAAGGGAGCCGTGTTATAAACAGTTGCTGTAGATCTGTGATTTCAGTATCAGATGGACTTGAACAAATCTCGTCCATATAACTCCACCAAGCACAAAATGTTTCTCTGAATCCCTGTAACTTTTTAAACCTTAAACGTTTATTATGCGTTTAACATTCGAGAAATCTGGTCACAATTTCTGTTAATAATATGACGTCATTAAAACAGTATGCCTTGGATAACAGAACTTACGATATGTTTAAACAAAGTAGTTACGAATTCAGCCTGTCATGACAAAACTTAAAGGGGAAACACATGAATATGGCGTCATAATGAATTCATTATTATTTGTACACAAATGGGTGTGATTAATAAATGCGGGGAGTATAAAGACAGAAATAGTTAATTTAACATGTAGTCTAATCCTAAAGTACTTAACTGTAGCATCAGTTTCCAAATAAATCCAAGTCTCTGCAATGACATATTATTCATTACAATTTCAAACAACTCATCGGCGTCATATTGATGTGTGAATCGTTTCGACTATCAATTGCATTGTTGTCTAGAGACTAGGCCTCATGGAATGAGGAAGCTATTATGAAGTAGTTAACGAGAAGGCTCCGCCTTGTTGAATTTAAATGCGGGGAGTATAAAGACAGAAATGAAAAGAAATATCAAACTTTTATTTAAAATCCCAAACATTCTTACAACCCCAACCATGCTCACAACAATCACGAACGTATAACGTTTCATGCATTTATAGGAATTCGGTTAATCTCCTGTCACTTTTTTCGCAAAACGTGCAACAAACCTACTAGAGTTTAACACCTTTGTCCTTTAATTGATAACAGTGTTTGGGAAAAGCAATATGCCTACCGGTAACATACGGGGCAGAGGGATGGGCACTTGTTGAACGTCAGAAGTGTAAGATACAAGCGACGGAGATGGAGGGAATAAGAAGATTGGAAAGGAGAAGGAATGAGGATGTGAGGCAAATGATGGAGATGGAAGAGTCGGTAATTGAAAGAATCGAAAAACGAACTCTTCAATGGTATGGCCACGTAAAAAGGATGAAAGAAGGAAGATGGCCGAAGATTATTCTGGAATGGTCACCTCGGGGAAGGAGGAAGCGTGCGAGACCAAGAAAAACATGGAAAGCCGGTGTCATGCAAATGATGAAGGACCGACATATGCAGGAGGAGGATTGGCGGGATCGAGAAGGATGGCGGAAGGGAATTCAGGGCAACCGCTGAAGAGTGGAAGAGCCCACAAAAGAAAAGAAAAGAATATGCCTACCGGTAATAAATTTTCAGACCTTGTACAACTATACCTGGAAAGTATGACTTTGTGGTGGCGGAACAGAAAAGGAGGATTCACTCAAAAGAAATTCATGATAATTTTCTGGGAAAGCCCATTTCAAATTGAGCTTATGAATAAAACATCTTGCAAATAAGTACACTGCAGAAAAATTAACGTATGGCTACTCTCGAGTGAGAAAAGTAGTAAAACGCAGCAGGACGGTTGGCCTTGGCAACGCAGTTCTGCTATCAGCATGGCCGTCTTAATCAGTCCATATGGTCAAGTTCATTACTTTGCGTATGCTGAATTCTATGCATGGACGAACGGGAAAAAGTGCGATATTACCGGAACTGTCTGGTCTTCGTCTTAGCCTTTGAAATACTGTTTGCCTTTTCACAAACAGTTTTCTAATTAATTATTTTGTTATTCATACCGTTAAAATGTGTCTCAGTGAAACATACAGCAGAGTCCGTATAGGTCAGTTTCTATCTGATCCTTTTCCAATTCACTGCGGGCTAAAGCAGGGAGATGCACTATCACCTTTACTTTTTAACTTCGCTTTAGAATATGCAATTAGGAAAGTTCAGGATAACAGGCAGGGTTTGGAATTGAACGGGCTACATCAGCTTCTTGTCTATGCAGATGACGTGAATATGTTAGGAGAAAATACACAAACGGTTAGGGAAAACACGGAAATTTTACTTGAAGCAAGTAAAGCGATCGGTTTGGAAGTAAATCCCGAAAAGACAAAATATATGATTATGTCTCGTGACGGGAATATTGTACGAAATGGAAATATAAATATTGGAGATTTATCCTTCGAAGAGGTGGAAAAATTCAAATATCTTGGAGCAACAGTAACAAATGTAAATGACACTCGGGAGGAAATTAAACGCAGAATAAATATGGGAAATGCCTGTTATTATTCGGTTGAGAAGCTCTTATCATCCAGTCTGCTGTCCAAAAATCTGAAAGTTAGAATTTATAAAACAGTTATATTACCGGTTGTTCTATATGGCTGTGAAACTTGGACTCTCACTCTGAGAGAGGAACATAGGTTAAGGGTGTTTGAGAATAAGGTGCTTAGGAAAATATTTGGGGCTAAGCGGGATGACGTTACAGGAGAATGGAGAAAGTTACACAACACAGAACTGCACGCATTGTATTCTTCACCTGACATAATTAGGAACTTGAAATCCAGACGTTTGAGATGGGCAGGGCATGTAGCACGTATGGGCGAATCCAGAAATGCATATAGAGTGTTAGTTGGGAGACCGGAGGGAAAAAGACCTTTAGGGAGGCCGAGACGTAGATGGGAGGATAATATTAAAATGGATTTGAGGGAGGTGGGGTATGATGATAGAGACTGGATTAATCTTGCACAGGATAGGGACCGCTGGCGGGCTTATGTGAGGGCGGCAATGAACCTTCGGGTTCCTTAAAAGCCATTTGTAAGTAAGTAAGTAAGTAAGTTATTCATACCGAGGTTCAAAACTTACCAGTCTAAATGACTATTCATTTCAATTAAATTTAATTTAAACAAGTTCAATTTACAATTTAGTCATTGAGGGGGAAGTTTAAAACCAGTGTTAATTGCATTTTAGGTTTTACCCCCACACCCCTCCTGAAATTATTTTAAATAGCACCCCTATACGAAGTGGATCAAAAGTCGCTTTCCTCAATATTCGTTCTTGGGTTTCATACTTGTACACATATACAGATGGCATAACTTGAACAAACGAATAGCTGGTGTAATAAGTGGTGGGTTGACAACCATGTTCATGTGTCAACTGTTTTTCCGATGTCATGTCTTGAAAACAGTCCTCATTTTGTCGATTTGCAGTTGATGCAACAGGATGGAGCACCACCTCATTTTAGTGTAAGAGTAAGGGACTTCTTGAACCAGCAATTCCATGAATGGATTGGCCGCCTATTTCTCTATCTACCGTGACTAGAATAGAAGCGAAATTCAGAGAACAATAATCATAATCATTTATTGCATCCACTGATCATATGCATGATATGGGACGTGTCATATTTACAAACTAATAATTAATTACATAATATACATAAAAGTAATAACTATAATTAAATGCAACACAAATACAAATATACAAAACTTGGAACTTGATTGAAGAAAACTACAGGTCAGTCGATTTCGGCTATAAGTCCAGTTTGCAGTATGTCTTGAAGTCAGGAGTCAATTTCAACCATCGCATCCTTTATGAGAAGACATCCTTCTCGAAGTCAGAATCTGGAAAAGAGGAAGTAAAATTTTTTGAAGTAAGGCGTTCTTTTTCTATTCAGTTATGACAATTTTCAATAAATTCATTCATACTGTAAAAGCAGTTTTTGATTAAAATTTTATAAAGAGCTTTCTTAAATTTCTGATGTGCAGATATTTCTTTAAGATAATTTGGTAGGCTATTATACATAAGAAGACCGGCATGAATGAAACTGTTTTATATAGAGTTGTGTTAAAACTTTCAATAAATATTATCTTTATTTCTTGTATTGTACATGAACTGCAACCTTCTATCAAAATCTTTTATTAACTTCTGCAAGGGATATACTGCAACCTTCTATCAAAATCTTTTATTAACTTCTGCAAGGGATAGACTTTATAAGGGTGGTATTTACATTCTGCAGACAGTTCCTTTCGAGATGCAATGTTGATTCAATTTTAAAGAGAACGCTTCTGTATATTATGTAATACTAGTGGCTTGTGCAGAAACTAAGTTCGTTAGACGTTCAAATAAAAATGTTTCAGATTTATTTTCAATGAAGAATACTTGTCTTTTTAATAGTTATTTGCTTCCATAATAATAAAAACATACTTCCTCTGAATGGATTTTTTTAGGCCAAATACTTTCTCTTGAACCTATCCAACTTCAGTTTTTGAGTTTCAACGCGAAAACGCAAGTATCAATGTCAGGATGATAGCAGTAGCTATTTCAGGTCATTGTGGATTGTAGGCGAAAGTTAAAAAAAATGTCAGGTTTGCTAAGCTTTCGAACAATAGCATTTTCGTATAGCTGCTGCATGTAGAACTTGAAATATAGAGCGTAAAATCATTTTATCCTACTAAGAGATCTTGCTGAAATGATCTGGAGACTACAAAATTTTCTAGGCCTCTTATTTTATCAGTAAGTAATACCTTTTTATCTTTCCTTAGGAACTGTAATTTTTGCGCTCTCTCGAGCCAATACTGAAGACAGTGACACATATCAATATCTACACTACACCGCCATTAAGTATATATATATATATATATTTTTTTTTTTTTTGGGGGGGGTTATTTTACGACGCTGTATCAACATCTACGTTATTTAGCGTCTGAATGATATGAAGGTGATAATGCCGGTGAAATGATTCTGGGGTCCAGCACCGAAAGCTACCCAGCATTTGCTCGTATTGGGTTGAGGGAAAACCCCGGAAAAAAACCTCAACCAGGTAACTTGCCCCGACCGGGATTCGAACCCGGGCCACCCGGTTTCGCGGCCAGACGCGCTGACCGTTACTCCACAGGTGTGGACATTAAGTATATGAAAAAGACCCAACCCCACTGGGCTAATAAGTATAAAAATATTTGATTTTTAATAACAATATTATTATCTTAAGTTTTGTAGTTATATATAGCAGCCATTCAGTAAATTATAGAAATGAAGATCTAAATTAAGATATTCTCTACATTTACTTACATAACCTCAAAACGTTTCACTTTCATGTCATCAATATAGCATCAATATTATGTACAATTAATGAAAAATAGACGCATCATGATATTAACTATAATAATATTTAATTTCTAATGATAATAATATCATCAAACCACCTCAAGTTTCGTAGATTTGAATATCCAATACACAGCTGTACGCAGAAAATTATTTTACACTACAGAATCAGTTTTTAATAACAAATTGAATTGAGCTCTAAATATGTCGGCAATTCTGCAGGTCATGGCCTTCGTGTAATAGCCTATTGTCTATTGTAGTGTGTGTGTTTTGTTCTGAAATTCAATCAAGTCGACCGTGATTTAATAAAATAGTTCTCAAAACTGACAACAGATGGATTTTGGAAAATAGGAAAATTATGTAGGAAAATTGACATTTCACTGAAAACTACTACTTTTCCGAAAAACTTTGGATGCCAGGCATGAAAATGAGGGGTCACTCATTAAAATCCGTTCAGCCGTTTTCCCGTAATTTCCATTACCAGTTCAAATTATATATATAGATTTTACATTTATGTTCTGTTGTTTGATGTAACAGATAGTCTACGGTATGAGGTAATTTTGTGTTTGGAACAGTTCAGCTTATAAAGTATGTAAGGGTAGTTAAACTGCAGCCTATGGGTGTGTAACCAGCCGGAGTGCAGACGTCACGTGTTTACGGACAGGCTGTTTATGTAACCGAAGCTGTGTCACTCAATACGCAGAGAGACGTGTATCCATGGAACCGGAGTAGCAAGTTAAACGGTAGCCAAGTAGCAATGAGAAGCTGTACTGTAAGCATTTGCATAGAAATTGAAGAATTGAGCAGGGAAAGGAAAATGGAAGGGAAAAATAACTAAAGAAAATGAGGAGAGGAGATAAAAAAGAAAGAGAAACAGAAGAGAAGATGTGATGAAAATAAAGACGAAAAAGGAGTAAAGAAAGAAGATAAAAATAATGAAAATAGAGAGAGGGGAAAATAAAAAGGAAGGTGAGAAATGGGAGGTAAAGAAAAATGAGAAAGAATAAAGAAAAAAATAGATGAGAAAAGGAGGTAGAGAAAATGGGAAACAGAAATGAAAATAAAGAGAAATATGACTGTGAAAAAGAAGGTAAAGAAAATGAGAAAATATAATGAAAAGAAATATGAAAAAAGGAAGTAAAATGAGAAATATAAATGAAAATAAGGAACAAAAAGAATGAAAAAGGTATGAGAAAAAAGGGGTAAAGAAATTGAGAAAATATAATGAAAATAAATACGAGAAAAGGGAAGTAAAATGTGAAGCAGAAATGAAAAAAGAGCAAAAAGAATGAAAAGAAATATGAGAAAAAGAAGGTAAAGAAAATGAGAAAATTTAATGAAAAGAAATACGAGAAAAAGGAAGTAAAAATGTGGAATAGAAATGAAAATAAAGTGCAAAATGAATTAAAAGAAATATGAAAAAAAGGAAGTAAAATGAGAAATATAAATGAAAACAAGGAGCAAAAAGAATGAAAAAGACATGAGAAAAAAGAAAGTGAGAAAATATAATGAAAATAAATACGAGAAAAAGGAAGTAAAATGTGAAGTAGAAATGAAAAAAGAGCAAAAAAAAATGAAAAAAGATATGAGAAAAAAGGGGTAAAGAAATTGAGAAAATATAATGAAAAGAAATACGAGAAAAAGGAAGTAAAATTTGGAAATAGAATTGAAAATAAAGAGCAGGAAGAGTGGAAAGAAATATGAGAGAAAGGAGGTGAAGAAAGTGAGAAAATATAATGAAAAGAGAGAAAAAGGAAAAAATGAGAAATAGAAATAAAAATAAAGAGCAGAAAGAATGGAAAGAAATATGACAAAAGAAGGTAATAAATAAAAAAGGGTAAAGAAAAAATAAAAAATAATGAAAAGTGAGAAAAAAGGTAAAAATAACAGATAAAATGAAAAGAAAAGAAAAAATAATTAAAACAAATATGAGAAAAAGGATATAAAATGAGAGAAAAGTCAATAAAAATAAGAAAAAGGAAAGATAAATAGATAAGAAAAAGAATAAAAGAAAAGAAAGTTAAAGAAAGATGAAAATAATGGCACAGAAAGAAAAATGAAATGGAATATAACATAAAGAGAAGCTAATGAAAGACTAGAAAAAGAAGAGAACAATGTGGGAAAGAAATAAAAATGGCGGAAGGCGCTGCCTGCTTCGAAATCTTTATACTCAGCAAAGCTTAAAGTAGCCATCTGACGTGGGTGGTAATGCGCCTAGCATATCTGACTGACCAGCGCCAGCTTCAGGATAACATGAAAATAGGCCTATATGCAGTTTTATTAATGCGTGACAGTAATTTTCTTCCTTCGTATTTTCCCCCTTTTACTTTCTATCATCTTAGATCACATATTAGACATGTAGACCTACACTTCGTGGGTCTCTCAGATGGTGTGGTTAGCACGGCACAGGGCCACCGCAGAGACAGCACCGGGCAGCACATAACAAGAGACAAGTACCCAGTCTTTTACACGGAAAATAAATCTAATTGCCCATGTCGGAATTCGAAATAAGATTCCGCTAGATGGGAAGCGCGTACGCTGTTCACTAAATCAAGGAACTGATATTTTGCATTTTGTATTGTTTCAGGTCAGTTTTCGTCGAACTACAAGATAACAATCGGAGCTGACTTCTCGATCAAGTCTCTGCAGTGGGATGACTACACCAAGATCAACCTGCAGCTGTGGTGAGCACAAATTGTGATTACTGCATTAGTAATGGTGACAAAATCATAAGGAGAAGTATGAAGGGAAAAAGTAGTGACGTAAAATGCTGGCAAGTCGACTATTTATTTTCTCGTTATACCAAATATAAAGACTTTGTGATGCTACAAAACTCATGTCTTTCGAGATTTTCTCAGAAATGTCCATTTTGCAGCATGCTTGTCGTAGAATTTTAACTTGAAATATTAATGCTCGAGGGTTAAATGGAGAAAACGTTACGAAAGTTTCAACATCTGACGTCACTTGCTTAGCAACGACGAGTTACGTTACACTATTGCTTAGCAACGGCAACGAGGTACCCGTACGTCACACTATGTATAACAATTGGACGAGTCCATTTAGACAAGACAAATAGGGCAACAGTAAATAGAATAGTTCTTTTAGTGGATATTTTATGCATTGATAATAGTTATTTATGGTACTTGTGAGGTAAGTGCATCTTTATCGCATGAGTGGAAAGATTTAAGCACGAGGCGTCAGCAGAGTGCTTAAATTACACGAGTGCAATAAAGATCACGCTCACAAGTACAATACGTAATTTTATCCATGACCATAACGAAAAATTATGTTTTATAAAAGAAAATATGTTTAAAATAAGTCCTCATGTAATCACATACCATGGCATGGATTTTAGAATCAATACGTGTACTAGGTAGGTCATGATGTGGGAGGCCATGATTAGTAAAGAATGGTATTTAAGGCGTTGGATAAATAACAAATTATAATTAATTACATAATTTTAATATTTTTTTTTCATTTTAAACGTGTATTTTCGTCTTTTTGAAGTTTCAGGGATTATTTAGAAGTGTTCACGGGACTATTGTGATTAAAATAATTTCACATTTTACTTCTATGAAGTTAAGAGGAATATTAAAACTTAATTAATCATCGTGTCTGTTTAGCTCAGTTGGCTAACGCGTGTTGTTTTAAAATCCTATAAACCCAACTTCGCAGGTTCAAGTCTCCTCGCATCCCAAAAGGTAAATTATTACAAAATTTTAAAAAGATGCATATTAGATATGGATGTAATGTACAAATTACGACGTAGCAGATAGAGAAAAGAGAAGGAGATTGAGTGTATGTATATTTAAGAATTGGTAATAAAGAAGTAGAGGTAGTGACATCTAGTAACTAATATATTAACTTCTTGAGTAATAGTTGAATGGAAAAGTATACGTGTATAGTACCCGGGTACTAGGAAAATACTAATGAACTGTGAGATAAAGTTCAAACTGTGAGGTAAAGTCTTTATCTCACTAGTGAAATAAAGTAATGTTGAATAAAAGCCTACTTTACAAACGCAAAAGTATTTAGTAAAGGCATGCTTTTCGTTATGGTCATGGATAAAATAAATTAACCTCTAAAATGAACGAACCCATCATACATGCCATGATGATAGTCGCGTTGCAACGTGGTAGCCGAACACAGTAATTTTATTGTAAATAATTTACAGATAGGCCGTATATGGTATATATTCAGCAAATAAATAAAGGAAAGAATAATCATTAATACCGCATGTCCAATTTTGAATGGGAGTTTTACGACGTCGTAGGTTTGTTTGCCGAGTCTAAAGACAGTCGATTTGCATTCATTTAATAACGTGTGTACTTTCGAATGTATTTCTAAATTATTATTGTTAGGCTATATCCGTTTTTAAAAACATGCATTATTTTGTTACGTGAACAAGAACATTTGAATTCTTTGTTCGGCAAGAAAAGGCACATAAGTCAAAAAAGTAGATTTTTCTGTTGTACCTAATCGCAGAAGTCAAGTATTTTTTCTAATTTTTTAAATAATAAAATTTCTTGTATTTTAAATTGAAAAGGGTCTTATTTTAACCAACATGCATGATTTTCATTATTATACTTACATTCAGTTAAGAGTAAATTTAAAAAAAAAGTCTCTCCTGAAAAATTAATTTTTTTTTTACTTATGTGCCTTTTCCAGCCGACCAAAGAATTTACCTGTTTATAATTTTATTATTCTGAGAAATATGTTGGAGTTGCTGGAATTGTGGCAATTGGTCACAAATTAATTCACGCGATGATTAACATTATGACGATTACAGTAGTTCTCCATTAAAACTCCTGTGCGGAAGTAAGTTTGCAGAATAAATTTGCCATTGTTTCTTGTAACATATATTTTGACCTTAAGAAATATTAAATAAGAATGGAATGAAGTTTGATTTTAATAATAACATGGTTGACATTTATGTAATGTGCTTAATATACTTACTTACTGGCTTTTAAGGAACCCGGAGGTTCATTGCCGCCCTCACATAAGCCCGCCATTGGTCCCTATCCTGAGCAAGATTAATCCAGTCTCTACCATCATATCCCACCTCCCTCAAATCCATTTTAATAGTATCTTCCCATCTACGTCTCGGCCTCCCCAAAGGTCTTTTTCCCTCCGTGCTTAGTTTCCTCGTCCTTTAATTTCAGAATATTGAATCTACTAATATTAGCTTGTTCCTCTACTCGCTTGGCTACTGATAGTCTTTCTCTTAATTCTCCAATTACCAAATAATGATCAGAATTACAGTCTGCCCCCCTGAAAGTTCGAATGTCTACCATACTAGTGTGCTTTCTTTTATCTATCAAGGTGTGATCTATCTGGTTATGTGTCATTCCGTCTGGAGACGTCCACGTATATTTATGTATATCCTTATGGGGGAATGTTGTACTCTTGACAATTAAATTTTTTGATGTGGCAAAGTTGACTTACCTAACTCCATTGTCATTACTACTTACGTGTAGGCTCTCTTTTCCAATTGTTGGTTTAAAAATATCCTCCCGTCCTACTTTAGCATTGAATCCCCCAATAAAACTTTCATGTGATATCTAGGTAACTGATCAAAAGTCTGTTCCAATTCCTCATAGAAGCTATCCTTTATATGGTCGTATTTCTCTTCTGTAGGGGCGTGAGCATTTATAACTACGATATCGCACCATCTACCCTTAAGTACTAAATACGATAACCTGTCACTGATAAATTCGACCTTTTTTACTGCTGATTTTATTCTTTTATGTACAAAGAATACTGTTCCTAATTGGTGATTATCGTTTCCTTCCCCATAATACAGTAAGTAATCGCCTATTTGTGATATGCCATTCCCATCTAACCTAACCTCTTGTACTCCCACGAAGTCAATTCTATATCTAGCTAGTTCTTTTGCTACTAATGTTACCCCTCCTATTCTACAAAGACTAGTTACGTTCCATTTACCAAATCTTATAACACGTGCTTAATATACGGCAACATTAATTTGTTGACAAAACAAAAGAATAGTAACATACCTAATGTCAACAACAAACATGACCTACATCATGTATCTATGCCTTCACGATTAAACAAGCTCCGTAATGACCTCATAGATATAAAAAAAAGTAAGTGCCATTAGCTCCCATCCAAAATTGAACACGGGGTACTGCAATACACAGATTTCATTAAATTTATTTCACTCTCAATTATATTAACAATCATTATAGTAATAAGAACCAATTGCATAAAAATCTAATATGGTATGAATCCACTATCACTTTTTTTAGCGTCTGTAAATTCAAACTCTTGACTATAGAAGCTTTTTATTTTTTGTTGAGTAATGAATAATTGGCCATATTTGTTTACAGGGATATCGCGGGGCACGAGCGGTTCGGGTACATGACCAGGGTCTACTACAAATACGCGTAAGTACCACACAGCTTCCTCGTACTTTTTTTGTATTGAAACGTTCAGAAACAGGCGCATCGGCCTTCCATACCAGAAATCTCAGTTGGCATTCAGACTGACCTAAATGTAATATATAAAATATCGATATTGCAATAGTTTTTTTTTTTCTGGGCAGTCCGTTTTTCATTTAGATTTCCTAGTACCCGGTACTCGTTACATAGATCGTTTTTATGTTTAACATATTTAGTATAACTTGTTGCTTGTGAGCCATCCCAAACCCCGACGTCCACCTCTAAGAGCGCCAGTCCTTATATACACAACAGTCAAGGCCTTCTGACAAATAAAAGCAATTGACAATAGATATCTCAGTCGTGACAACCTCATAAAATATCCTATCAATTGAATAATCGATCTTGCTACGTACAACATAATTATATTATTATATTATTACCCATTTCAGCGAGTACTGACGACCACTGCAAAATATGACAATTTGGTCCAGGGAGCATTCTCTTTTGGCACAAGGGTGATTTATGTAACATGTTTCTAATTTAGCCTTTTAAATACCGGTACATTCTTTAATAAATCACTGAAAAAGAAATGTGAATATAGGAAATGGAGTGAGTACGAAATTATTATTATTTTTTGGCGCATCATTTTTACGTAAATAACGACAAATAAAAAGGGATTATTGCCAAGTACGTACACTGCGTTTGTCAAATGCGCATCACCATGCTTTCCAAAAGGTACTTTTCAGTGCCCGACACCCCAACTTATATTTTATGATGTGTTCTTTCTTACTTTAGGGGGCTCCGCCCCCTAAAACCCCTCTTGGGGACTTGACCCCCAAACCTTCATGCAATTAATTTATAGTAATTAACCGGTCCATTACATTTGAGTTGAAGGTAGGAGTTACATTTTATAATGTGTTCTTTCTTGTTTTAGGGGGCTCCGCCCCCTAAAAACCCCTGTTGGGGACATAGTGCCCAAACCCTCATACAGTTAATTTATAGTAGCCTAATAAACCGGTCCATCGCCTTTGGGTTGAAGGTACGAGTCATATTTTATGATGTGTTCTTTCTTGCTTTAGGGGGCTCCGCCCTCTAAAACCCCTGTTGGGGACTTGGCCCCCAAACCTTAGTGCAATTAATTTATAATAATTAACCGGTCCATCACCTTTGGGCTGAAGGTACGACTTATATTGTATAATGTGTTCTTTCTTGCTTTAGGGGGCTCCGCCCCCTAAAAACCCCTGTTGGGGACTTAGTCCCCAAATCTTCGTGCAATTAATTTATAGTAATTAACCGGTCCATCACCTTTGGGTTGAAGGTACGACTTATATTTTATGAAGTGTTCTTTATGGCTTTAGGGGGTTCCGCCCCCTAAAGCCCCTCTTGCGGACTTGGCCCCCAAGCCTTCATGCAATTAATTTATAATAATTAACCGGTCCATCACATTTGAGTCGAAGGTACCGGTACATTTTTTAATAAATCACTGAAAAACAAATGTGAATATACAGGATGTGGAGTGTGTACGAAATTATTATTATTTTTGGCGCATCATTTTTACGTAAATAACGACAAATAAAAACTAACATGCCACATAACATTATTTTAAGAAATACAGGAAACAAGCATGAATAATATTCACCATTCTTAATGATCGTGGGATAGAAAAAAAGTATGGAATAGAAATTACATACAAATGTGCGTGTAATAAACAATAAGCAAACCATCTTCGATTAATCATTTCAAAACAACGTGAATATAGCGTGGATTGTGTAGGAAAATAATGTGCATCATTGTTAACTTATGAAAACAAATGAAATTTAACATGGCATATAAACACTATTTGAAGAAAGATATGAGATGTTAAGTAATATTCATCGTTCTTAATGATCTTCGAATGGAAAATAACAATGAAATATGTATAAAATAGAAATTACATACAGGTGAGCATATAAAAAAGAGTAAGTAGAATCATTTATTTGATTAATAAGCTTAAATTACTCCAGGTTTAGTGTAAGAGTGGTCTATGTAACGAGTACCGGATACTAGGAAAATACCGTCATTGCTACCAATTCTCCATCAACGTCGTTATCATTATCATTATAATCATTGTTGCCTCATTAATGAGTAACCGTCATTGCCACCCAGCACAAAACATAATTATTCAGTTTAGGGGTACGGTATTTACATCTGACCAGACCTCTTGAGCTGAAAGCAGGTTAGAGAAGAAAGCTCTGTTAAGTAATGTAATGTAATGTAATGTAATGTGATATTAGAGCTGCAAAACACGCTCTAGACTTGATTCTCTGCTATCTGCAAGAGAGGTTACTGAAATGTCATTTGATACAGCCGTAGCTCAAGGTTTCGTGCAACGTAAAGCCAGGATTCGATTCCGGACAGGTCTAGATTTGTGCTAGATTATCATCGTTACCACGATTTTATTGCCATCTATGCTACCACAATTGTCACCGTTGTTGCTTGCTTACTTACTTACTTACTTACTTACTTACTTACTTACTTACAAATGGAGGTTCATTACCGCCCTCACATAATCCCGCCATCGGTTCCTATCCTGAGCAAGATTAATCCAGTTTCTACCATCATATCCCACCTCCCTCAAATCCATTTTAATATTATTCTCCCATGTACTGTACGTCTCGATCTCCCCAAGTCTTATTCCCTCCAGCCTCCCAACTAACATACCATATGCATTTCTGCATTCGCTCATACGTGCTACATGCCCTGCCCATCTCAAACGTCTGGATTTAATGTTCCTAATTATATCAGGTGAAGAATACAATGCGTGCAGTTCTGCGTTGTGTAACTTTATCCATTCTCCTGCAACTTCATCCCTCTTAGCCTCAAATCGTCACCATTGTTACTACAAATGTTGTCACAATTCTCGTTATCGTTGCCAAAGATCTTGTCAGGATTGCAATTGTATTCTTGTCATCGTCACTTATTGTCATATTACAATTTTCATCAAATTTACTTCAATTATTGTAATATCACAATTCTTTGGTCGGCGGAAAAAGGCGCATAAGTAAAAAAATAATAATTTTTCAGGAGAGACTTTCTTTTTAATTTAGGTACTCTTAAATGAATATAAGTATAATAATGAAATTCATGTATGTTAAAGTAAGACCCTTTTCAATTTAAAATACAAGAAAATTTATTATTTCAAAAATTAGAAAAAATATTAGACTTACGTGATTAGGTACAACAGAAAAATCGACTTTTTTTTTTTACTTGTATGCCTTTTCCCGTCGATCAAAGAATTTTTGTCGTACTTACTACGACTTTCGTTATACCGCAATTTTTGTCATATTACATTTTGTCATAATACAGTTCTCGTCATTGTTATGACAATTTTCGTTGTCGTTACTGCGATTTTTGTTATCGTTACCGCTATTTTCGTCATCGTTAACGTGATTTTCGTTACCATTAATGCAACTTTCGTTATCGTTACCGCGATTTTCGTCATCGCTATCGCTACTTTCGTTATCATCTCGATTTTCGTATCGTTATCGCAAATTTTGTTGTCTTTATTGTTTACAAGGTCATCAGATCTGTATCATGAACATAGACCTTACTCGTAATTTCTTCTCCTCACAATCATGTTTATTTTCATCATTATCCTTCTCGTCGTCATCGTCAGCGTTATTTTTCTCTTTCTCACATCATTCGTCTGTAGTTGAAAAATCATTCTTAATGTGAAAATATAGTAGGCCTAATTGTATTATTTTATTTTATTAATTATTTCCCTGCTGACATGAAGTTCGTCCTGCGAATCCTACAGCGAGAACACTTCATAATAGAATATGCCTGTGAGAATTAATTGAACTATTTCTTTTCCAGAGTTGCTGCAGCCGTAGTTTTCGACGTCTCCCGCACCCAGACCTTTCAGTCTGTTACCAAGGTTAGTAAGAGAGCTTGCAAGGTGCTGGTATAGTTATTTACAGTATGAGTATCGTAACGTTTCATATTACAATACTAGTTTGATAACCAGTCGAGTATTGTTATATGAATTTACCATAAGTATATCGTACAACGTTTTATCCACTTAAATTGCAACAGGTGCACTACCAAACCTGTGTACATTTATTTCTGTTATCGTATAGATTTTCAGTTATAACCATTTCTTTTATTGGTGTCTTAAGCTGGACACGATGTACACTATAGATTTTAATAGACAACTTACAATATGAGTTATAATATACATACGTTTAATGGTATCATAATAGATTGCATGTTTTAATAATAATAATAATAATAATAATAATAATAATAATAATAATAATAATAATAATAATAATAAATAATAATAATAAATAATAATAATGGTTTTATTTAAATTGGCAGAGTTAAGGCCGTAACACTCAACCAGGATTAAAACTTGCTTACATAGTTGAACATACAACTGGATCGGAATTAAGTAATTACATAATGATACAATTTAGGTACATAATTAGATCAAAAGAGGTAGTTACATAAAATTTACTTCATAAAATAAAAATAAACATAGTGGAATACATATTAATGTTGTTAGAATCAAATACGAATCGCATAAAAACAGAAGCCGATAATTCAATAAAAAATGTGCACAGTAAAAATAAAAATAAACACATTAGTATACATATTAGTATTAGATTACAATTAAGTAGGATTCACATAATTAAACCAGAAACCGACAATTGAATAAAATGTACACAAAAAAATAGATTAATAATAATAATAAAAAACAACACAGTGGGGTACATATTGGCGTTAAGTGATAAATAAACACGATTTACATGATTACACAATAAAAATAAGAAACAAAAAATAAATTAAAATAAATACAGTGGAACACATTCCATTAGATATTTGCAACGCGTTAGGTCTGGCAACTCATCATAAGATATTTTTCTAATTTACATTCAAAGGAAATTAAAGTTCGGCAGCCCTTGACTTCAGGCGGCAAAGAATTCCAGTGACGAAAAGTAGCAACAGTGAAAGATGAAGAATAAATAGATGATGCGTGGAGTGGTATTTCTAGCGTGTTATCATATTGTGACCGAGTATTTAAGTTATGATACCAAGAAAGACTGTGGAATCGGATGTTTTAATATATATTTTTTTCATATTGCGATGCAATCTAATATATTTTAATTTTGTTACGTTTATTTATGCACGCTTTAACATCTGCACTGCCTGCTTGAACGCATCCGATGGCTACTTATACTGTCTGCTCATAAGACCATTCTAACAATGCTTTCGCTGAAATAATAGGTAGCAGCACAAATATAAGTACTGTGTTCATCCGTATGTGTGCACCAAACTATAGGGGAGGGGGGAGGGAATGATGTTCTATCTATTTTGTGCCAGTGTGACATATTGAAGTGTGTTAGGAATAATAACCATCAGAAACTTGTATCAGAAATTCTTGTGGATAAATTCGTGAAACCTCTACTTAGTATTGTAAGGAAGTTCCACACATAGAAAGTTTTCCGCTTTTCTTGTTTTTTCAAGAGGAGAGAATATAATGGATTAACGAAGAGGAAGAGGAGGAAGAAGAAGAAGATATTAGAGTCTCGCAAATTACTGCGAATTGACAGACATAACACAGTCCGCTCAAATAATTGCTAACAGATTAAGGGAACATGGTGAATACGAAGTATATGAGGAAGTTCAATGTCTTTCTACGGAAGGATCTACACGGCGTGCTGACATCATAATAATTGACCGAGATAAAAAAAAAAACTGGTCTCATTCTTGACCCTACAGTAAGGTTCGAAATTAATGAAGATCAACCAAATCAGGTACATGAAGAGAAACGCGCTATTTACCTTCCATGCTGTGATGATCTCAGTCATAAATATAATATTCAAGATTGGAATGTCATTGGACTTGTGTTTGATGCTCGAGGAACAATTCCCAAATTTACATTCGAGATCCTCAGAAAATTAAAGGTTCCTGAAAAGACTCTTCAGACAATTGCATCAACCATTTTAAAATCTTCATTGAACATCATCAATCACCATCTCTATTCATCTTTATAATATTCAATGTATATTATTTATTTTCAATAAATTTTTATCGTTTTGATAGCTACCACATCTTGTCGCAGAATATATATATATATATATATATATATATATATATATATATATATATATTTTTTTTTTAAATTTCATTATGCATTTTTAACATTAATTTACATTTTCTTTTTTGTTCATTTGAATTGATTAGGATGCCGATATTTTAAATCCAAGTTTTGGACGGCTATCATTTCGATTGTGTCTCTCTTTAATCAAATACTACAAACATAAAGCATAGGACCTATATCCACAAGCGATTTCACTGGCCGTTAAGAGCTGCCAGCTAGCGACAATTTTTTTTTCTATTAATGTTACATGTTTGACCATTGAATGAGCAGACACTGTAAGCAACCATCGAATGCATGGATGCGTTCTAGGAGACGGTGAACATCCTGGTCATATCGCATGTTAGGATCTGTGGGTACACCAGTAGGCCGCTGTTACTATTGTTGAGTTCCTGTTTTTGTTGTGTGTTGTAGGTGGCTTGTGTTCATATAACTGACTATGAATTTTGATTAATCTTTATGATATTGGTGATTGAGTCGGTGATCAACCATGGCATGTAAATTTTCATTCCGGCATTTGTCTTTTGTGACTGAGGGAAACCACGAAAAACCGCAATCAGATTGGTCGGGACCTCCTGAATGCGAGTCTCTAACGTTACCCTCTGAGCCAACTCGCTTCATACATTCTAACATATTATATTATTATATTTTAAATATATATGTTTACTATACCACAGTGTGTTTAAGATTTATATAGATATTTTGCATTTTTACAAGAAAGTAGGTTTATAGATTTTAATAGATCTTTGAAGTATCCTACATTTTATTAATTTTTATAATTGCAGAAAAAATATCCTGTGGAAATATATATTAAATGGATAGATTAATTTGTGTTATCGTGCCAATAGGATACTGTTCTAAAATAATAGTATTACAACTTACAAGGGAACTGTTATTACGTTTATGTAGAAATCTCCTCTCAAACTGTGAAGATAGATCGCAACAATTTACTTGGCATGTTACATTAAAAAACAACGACTCTTATTTCTAAAGATTAGTTGATTTGCAATCCTTCGTGAATCCCTACCATGTCACGTGACATGCGAGCAAGGTCGTGTGCCTAATCCACAGCATTAGCTACTGCTGTACTCTAGTCAAGAGTTACTGATTTTTGATAACTTTTATTGTAGTCTTAATTTCGCAAACTTATAGTTAATATTAGCAGTTTATTTTTATTTTTTAATATTTTCAGTATTAATCCACAGTTTCGATTAAGAGAGAAGTTTTATATGATATTCTTATTGAATTTGGTATTCTCAAGAAACTAGTTCGATTAATTAAAATGTGTCTCAGTGAAGCGTACAGAAGAGTTCGTATAGGTCAGTTTCTGTCAGATACGTTTCCAATTCACTGTGGGCTAAAGCAAGGAGTGCACTATCACCTTTACTTTTTAACTTTGCTCTAGAGTATGCCATTAGGAAAGTCCAGGATAACAGAGAGGGTTTGGAATTGAACGGATTACATCAGCTGCTTTTCTATGCGGATGACGTGAATATGTTAGGAGAAAATCCACAAACGATTAGGGAAAACACGGAAATTTTACTTGAAGCAAGTAAAGAGATAGGTTTGGAACTAAATCCCGAAAAGACAAAGTATATGATTATGTCTCGTGACCAGAATATTGTACGAAATGGAAATGTAAAAATTGGAAATTTATCTTTTGAAGAGGTGGAGAAGTTCAAATATCTGGGAGCAACAGTAACAAATATAAATGACACTCGGGAAGAAATTAAACACAGAATAAATATGGGAAATGCTGTTATTATTCGGTTGAGAAACTTTTATCATCTAGTCTGCTGTCGAAAAATCTGAAAGTTAGAATTTATAAAACAGTTATATTACCGGTTGTTCTGTATGGTTGTGAAGCTTGGACTCTCACTTTGAGATAGGAACAGAGATTAAGGGTGTTTGAGAATAAGGTGCTTAGGAAAATATTTGGGGCTAAGAGGGATGAAATTACAGGAGAATGGAGAAAGTTACACAACAAAGAACTGCACGCATTATATTGTTCACCTGACATAATTAGGAACATAAAATCCAGACGTTTGAGATGGGAAGGGCATGTAGCACGTATGGGCGAATCCAGAAATGCATATAGAGTGTTAGTTGGGAAGCTGGAGGGAAAAAGACCTTTAGGGAGGCCGAGACGTAGATGGGAAGATAATATTAAAATTAATTTGAGAGAGGTGGGATATGATGATAGAGAATGGATTAATCTTGCTCAGGATAGGGACCAATGGCGGGCTTATGTGAGGGCGGCAATGAACCTCCGGGTTCCTTAAAAACCAGTAAGTAGTAGGTAGTAATCCACAGTTAATTCCCGATTTACCACGCAAATCGTCTGTAGCTGCATTTAGATTGGCAACAGGCCATGACTGTTTGGCCAAACACCTGCATAGAATTGTAATATATCAGTCCCCTAACTGCCCATTGTGCAACTCAAATCAAGAAATGGATTCGGAAGACCTCAAAATCTGTGCTTCAATGGCTGACCATGACAATATCTTTGAAAAATATTGGAGTGCAAGAGGTCAAATGACTTTGTCAAACGCCTGGCATTAGAAAACAACAACAACAACAACATGTATTTGCAGTATCAATAATGTCTGGAGTCTGAGGGGAAGTTTCCTTATGAACAGGTTAACAATTCTGTCATTAGATGTTAACAATTTTTTCCGAGAAATTTGAACTTTTTTGGTATTGTGAAGCATTTGTAATAAATTGTAAGTAGTTACAGTACTGTTGACAGTAAACTTCAGAAATGACTATTAGGAATTCTACTGTCTGTAATTTTAGTAAATATACTTTTTGTGGTCTGTTGACTAGTGGTTGAGTGACTTGCGGGAGAAAGTAACCCTGCACGACGGCACTCCTGTCCCTGTGGTTCTCCTGGCCAACAAGTGTGACATACAAGGCATCGAAGTCGCGACAGAAACGATGGCCAAGTTCTGCAAAGAAAATGGTATAGCTGCCTGGTTTGTGACGTCAGCCAAGGAGAACGTTAACATCGGTGAGTGTGAAACATATGTTGTAAATAAATTACTTTGTACTCTAGTTATCTCAAGAGTAATACACGTCGTATAAATTCGTAGCGTTTTTATTAATTCCAAAATGATTTATGTTTTATATAAATAAAATATAACCCCAACATAACAGACAACATAATACGCAAGACAAAACACAACCACAAAAAACAGAAGAATACAACACAAACACAAGAACACAAAAAATATATCACACTAACATACGAAAACAAAAACACACATAAAATTGCAACCTCATTCAAGAAATTAAATTACAACATCGCATACAGAACAAATAACACTCTACAAAAACATCTCAACACACAAACAACACAAACAAACAAATACAACCACACAGGCGTATACAAAGTGAAGTGTAATACCTGCAACAACTTCTACATAGGACAGACAGGCAGATCATTTCAAACACGTTACAAAGAACACGTCACAGCCGTAACAAAATTACAAAACACCTCCACATATGCAGAACACATCACAAATGCCAACCACACCTACAGAGACATCAACACAGACATGGAAATACTGCACATCCAACCAAAAAGCCAGAAACTAAACATACTAGAACAATATGAAATATACAGACACACTAAAACACACCCCAACGATATTCTCAACACACAACACAATTTCAAAACACATATACTCTTTGACTCTACACTACGAACGCACCCACGCAGAAAACAAGTGGCGCCAAGACCAACAACGACCAGTTCTGAAGATTACCCATAAATAGGTCGAAACATGTAAACAAAGTATGTTAAAATTTAACACAAGAAAGTCTTATCATACATATTCTGAAGTGATACAGTGTTAAAAGTTGTGTAATCAAGATGTATAAATAAAATATTAAACTATTGAATATTATTTCCTCTTGCATACTTTATGATCGATTCGATTCCACGCTTGAAGAAATCCCGTGGTTTGGGGATGAAGAAATCTTCAAGTCTGTTTTGAAGAGCAGCTTCGCTATTAAAAGAGATTCCTAGGAAAAGAAAATCTGACTGAGGAAAATCAGAAGAATGCGTTGTATCTGGAATATCCTCCCAATCGAGCTCTTGGATAACCACTTTTGTAATGTCAGCAGCATGTGATGCTGCAAAATCACTTGATGCAGTGTTCCCTGTAATTTTTCTTGAATTGCGACCTCAAGGTGACTGATTTTTTGAAAATAAATAAAAGCTGTGAGTGTTACATTTCTCGAAAGCAAGTGAAGAGTGTAAACCAAGAACCTGGTAAGTGCAGTTTTTTTCTTTCAATTTTTGGTTTCCATATCATAACTCATCTATGTGCCATTGCCCTTTCACCCAAGAAACGGCTATATGCCACAGTATATATTTTGATGTACCGAAGTACATATGATATTTCCATGCAGATATTCTGCGTTATCATTTGATGAAAGAGTAATGGAACGGAGAAAAATTATCCGGCGTGGCTTAGTGGATAAAGCATCAGCACGTAGAGCTGAAAACCCGGGTTCAAATCCCGGCGCCGGAGAGAATTTTTCTCCGTTCCATTACTCTTTCATTATATGCCACAGACTTCCGTTTAGTTCATAGCTTCCCCACAGAATGGAAGTTCTGCTATGTCTTTCTGTAACTTGGAATACATTTTGTCTATAACTCCTAAACAACTTTTTGGCACTTAGCAGGTTCTTTGGTTACACTCTTCAATTCATAGTAGATGACAGCTTCTTTGTCCCAGCAGATGCGCAACATTAGCTTGAGTGGATGGACAACATCTTTTGTACGGAAGTCTCAGCCATTCCTTTCTGTTCTCGATGTTGATGTAAAGACACAGTTTTTCGTCACCAGTAACAATTTGGGACAAAAACGATCGATGTTGTTGACGAGTTAAACTATGACGCTCAAGCACAAATGAAGAGTCCACTGCAAGAATGATGGATGTCATTTGGAATACATTTTGCAGGAGAAGCAATTGAAAGTTTGAAATGCTTAGCACTCAAAGCTTAACTGTGATTTTCCGATCATTACTGGACTATGACTATCAGTGTTAATGCCATATAACTCTCTATGTACATTCTATATGTCTTAAGCTATGCATTGACAGTCTTGGTTCATTTTCGACAAGAAAGTGACATCCATCATTCTTGCAGTGGACTCTTCAAATGTACATTGCCATATAGGCCTATCAAAACGTACATTGCCCATATAGACCTATCCATTTTTTTTAAATTTGCCCAAGGAATGCAAATGCCGTACGAGTCCACATCTGTGGAGTAACGGTTAGCGCGTCTGGCCGCGAAACCAGGTGCCCGGGTTCAATTCCCGGTCGGGGCAAGTTACCTGGTTGAGGTTTCTTCCGGAGTTTTCCGTCAACTCAATATGAGCAAATGCTGGGTAACTTTCGGTGCTGGACCCCGGACTCATTTCACCGGCATTATCATCTTCGTCTCATTCAGACGCTAAATAACCTAAGATGTTGATACAGCGTCGTAAAATAACCTACAAAAAATGCCCTACGATGGTTGGATGGTCACAATCATATTGGCCATTGACTGACGCGGATCATAATAAATGAAAGCATTTAGATGGTCTTCATCAAAGCCGTAAGGTGTTTTTAACGTGGAGAATCATTCTTGTCAAAATAGTCCTCTTTGAAACAAGATAATCAGTTTCGTGCCGTACTTTCCCCGATAGCGTTCTTCTCGTAAACGGTACAAATGGTTCTAACGGCCTTCAATACATTTGTTCCTCGGTTAAGTTCAAACAAAAGGATATTGTGTTGGAAACTGTCGGTTTTTTCTATTTGACACACTGTTTACAATATTTCATAGCCATATACAAAGTCATTTAAATTATGGTATTATTCTTTGGGGTCACCATACTTCTGCTCAAGCTCTTTTCATATTACAAAAGAAAGCTTTAAGATTAATTTATGGAGTACCAAATACGACTCATTGTAAACCTCTTTTTATAAGGTCACAAATCTTGACATTGCCGTCTATGTATGTATTGGCCTGTCTTCTTTACATTCGGAATAACATTAATAATTACATAGCATGTACTTCTGTTCATAAATATTCTGCAAGAAATAATACAAATTTATATATTGACAAATGTAAATACAGTATTACTCAAAATAGTTTTTTATTCTTTGCTTTTAAATTATTTAATAGTCTACCTGTTGATATAAGGAATCTTCCATTCCGAATTTTTAGGACACGAATTAGGACTATATTATTGGCAAATCCATTGTATGATGTCGATGAGTTTTTTTAATATTCATGTATCTTAATTTGTATCCATTGTATGATATCATGTATTTTTAATTGTATATGACGATGCCATACATGTTCCACATGTTTTTGCAAAATAAACTATCTATCTATCTATCTATCTATCTATCTATCTATCTATCTATCTATCTATCTATCTATCTATCTGTCTGTCTGTCTGTCTGTCTGTCTGTCTGTCTGTCTGTCTATATATCTGTCTGTCTGTCTTCAGTCCACAATTAAACATAAACTTTCTTAAAAATTAGAAATTGAAAACGTATTCAATAATGCAGTACCACTGCCTGCTGGATCACATCCTATGGCACCTAAAGAAATTTCGATACGATATTATATCGTTTTCCGAGGACTTTACCAAATATGGCGAGGTGGAAAGCAATTTTCCTGAGATTAGTTTTTTAAAAGCATGTAAATACGACTTTTATAATATGTTCACGTTATTATTTAATATGAATTGATTTTAAATTATTCATATACTTTTATTTTAGAATATTAATAAGAATACTACACGAAAATAATGAAACTGCAGTTTATATGGTATTCCACAGCCTTCCTTATTATCCATGGATGCTGTCATTGTTACAATCGATATATATATATATATATATATATATATATATATATATATATAGGGCCAGTTACGTTTCATAATGTATTATCAAAAAAAGTATCAATTTTATTATAAATATAGCCTACATAAATATAAAATTTATAGTTTATTGAAGACATAGGAACAAGCTGAATGATGTAATGGTAACAGAGTAATAATAGGAGTTTATATGCAATGCCTCCTGTGTACACTATTTCTGTTGTTTCCTAAGCGAAGTTCTTGTAACACGGCAATATTTCAAATCGATAGCGACTTCGACTCAGCATTTCTTTTGCAGCCCAGTGTACTGTAACATTAAAATGACAAATGACAAATAACTTTCTTACAAAGGCTCTATTGCCACAAAACAAAAACGCTACGAACTTATACATCGTTATTCTACATACTATTCTTGAAATGTAAATTTATTATGCAAAAGGATAGTGTTTAGAATCACCTATATTAACTACTTGTAAAAATTAAGATAAAGTTAGTCGTTTATTTGAATTGTATTTTTTTCTTCCCTTTCAGAAGAAGCAATGTCATTCTTGGTTGACAAGGTGATCCATTTCAAAGCTCAAGAAACCAACAACGATGCCATAATTTTGCAAGACACAAGTGATCAAAACAGTAAATTGAAAACTTCTTGTTGCGGGTGATAAGTGCAGTAGCAGCAGTAAAGAAAACCTTACAACAAAACAACGACAATACCCACAATGTTGTTTTGATCTTGTAAATATTTTACATGATGTGATATGGATGTTACCAAGCAGAGATTGCGAACACTTCAGATAGCAAGGAATATTAGAAGCTATCGTGAGATCTATATTCCATTTTGAAGTGAGGGTATTTGTTTCCACAACGATAAGCAGGTGGACACACTTAGAATTTTATATTTGCTCTCATTTTTCATTTAATTTTGCAGGAGACAATCAATTCCTAAGTACGTTGCAATAGCCAAGGTACACACTGACACTGCAGCAAGGTGGACACAGTCCGTGCTTTCTGTTGTCACTTAGACTGTGATCACTTTTACTTGTGATAAACTTGTTTGCAGTTCATGATAATTATGTATTTTAAGGATATGACTTATTAGAATGTTGAATCTGTAGATATAGGCTTAGAGTGAATATAACAATGTATAAATTAATAGAAAGAGTAAATTTTCCATAAAATAACGCATTATTATTATATTGTTCAAAATCCTTTTCATTACCTTTGCAATTGTCACAATCTTTATATAATCGTAATTATCATTATCTCCTCCACCTCATCATCATCATCATCATCATCATCATCATCATCATCATCGTATTCACCACCACCGTCATTGTTATCGTCACCAACATAATCATCGTCCCATCATCATGCCGTCATCATTATAATCGTTATCGTATCATTATCCTCATCCCGTCATTCATTATCGTTCCGTCATTATCGTCCCGTTATTACTATTGTCCCGTCACCATTATCGTCCCGTCATTACTATTGTCGTCCCGCCACCATTATCGTCGTTCTGTTGTTACTAACGTCCTCCCGTCACCATTATCGTCGTCCCGTCACCATTATCATCGTCCCGTCATTATCATCGTCCCGTCACCATTATCGTCCCGTCATTACTATCGTCCCGTCACCATTATCGTCGTTCTGTCATTACTATCGTCCTCCCGTCACCATTATCGTCGTCCCGTCATCATTATCGTCGTCCCGTCATTACTATTGTCCCGTCACCACTATCGTCCCGTCACCATTATCATCGTCCAGTCATTACTATCGTCGTCTGGTCATCATCATTATCCCGCCACCATTATCATCGTCTCGTCACCATTATCGTCGTCCCTTCATCATTATCATTGTCCCGTCTCCATTATTGTCTAGTCATTATCATCGTCCCGTCAATACTATTGTCGTCCCGTCACCATTATCATCGTCCCGTCAATACTATCTTTGTCCCGTCACCATTATCGTCCCGTCATTACTATCGTCGTCCCGTCACCATTATTGTCGTTCTGTCATTACTATTGTCGTCCCGTCATCATTATCGTCGTCCCGTCATTACTATTGTCCCGTCACCATTATCATCGTCCCGTCAATACTATCGTCGTCCCGTCACTATTATCATCGTCCCGTCAATACTATCGTCGTCCCGTCAATACTATCGTCGTCCCGTCACCATTATCATCGTCCAGTCATTACTATCGTCCCGTCATCATCATTGTCTCGCCACCATTATCATAGTCTCGTTACCATTATCGTCGTCCCTTCATCATTATCATTGTCCCCTCACCATTATCATCGTCCCGTCACCATTATCATCGTCCAGTCATTACTATCGTCGTCCCGTCATCATCATTGTCCCGCCACCATTATCATCGTCTCGTTACCATTATCGTCGTCCCTTCATCATCATTGTCCCGCCACCATTATCATCGTCTCGTTACCATTATCGTCGTCCCGTCATCATTGTCCCGTCACCATTATCATCGTCCCGTCATTACTATCATCGTCCCGTCACCATTATCATCGTCCTATCAATATTATCGTTTTCCCGTCACCATTATCATCGTCCCGTCATCATCATCGTTCAGTCATTACTATCGTCGTCCCTTCATCTTAATCATCGTTCCGCCATTATTATCGTCGTATGGTCATTCATTATCGTCCCATCATTGTCATCGCCCCGTCGTCCTGTCATCATTATCATTCCATTATCATTTTCATCGTCCCGTCATCATCACTGTCCCATCGTCATCGACCCTTCTTTATTACAGTCGCATTATCATTATTGTCGCGAACTTCATCATGAACGTCGTCATCTTTACTGTCATTGTCATCATCTTCGTCATCATCACCATTATCGTTTTAATCATTATCCTTATCATCGTCGTCACCATCATTATCATTCAAAACTTCTCTAGGTTGTGGATCGTTCCTCCCTTCCCATGGTTCCTCTTTTACATTCTTTTCCGAATTTCTTCCTTCAATTTTTATCTTTTTTTCTCACATATCCAACGTCCTCTGGACACTTCGAGGGCACAGCATATCTTGACAAAATGGTGTCTGTTCGAGCTACAATAGTAAAAGTTTCACTCTAAGGTATCATTTATCCTGTCTTCGTAATTGCTTCTGTTCTTTTAAGGAATCTCATTTCCATTTTTTATGTTTTAATTGGCATTAACTTTCATTTGCTGCTGTGAATTTAATTCCTATAGGTTTTACTTCTCCCTTCCTTGACATCTTTCCTTTCGTCTTATTCATGATTTTATTACTTCAACTAGAACCACATTCTATTGTTCTGACTACATGGAGTAAATCGTAAATCAAGGTAAGAATACATTTTAAACATTTACAATGCCATGCAGACGTAAAGTAATAAAATAGCTCTGATGGTTGACATAAATTTCTTTGGAACCAAGCAGTGTCACACAGTAGCTGCAGGTTCTCCGTGATTCAAAGTTAGCTAGTGCACAGAAGAAGAAATCCTAAATTTAGTAATTAAAAGATTAACGTAATTCATATCGACAAGCTATAATTCATTTACATATTTGAGAACTAAAATAAGGGTCAGTATTTGCTGATCCGAAGCTGCGCTTGGGCATGAGTTTGATTCCCGCTTGATCTGATATCTAGTTGGGTTTTTTTTTCGAGGTTTTCCCCAACTACAGTATAAGGCGAATGTCAGGTCAGTCAATGAAGAATCCTCTGCCTCATTTCTCCAAATACTACCTCGCTATCACTAACTCTATTGATTTTTAGAGCAGTAGTTGATACAGCGTCGTTGAATAACAGACTACCGGTAAAATTCATAATGAAATTATATAAGTTTAAAGATATAGGCGTAGATAATGTTTTAATACTCGTGTTTAGATACTCAAGAGTTTGTGCATGGCCACTACAACCATTAAAAAGGATAAGAGGATAATATATGCATTTTTGTTTATTTTCTAAGGTTTATGTTAATAGCTGGAGATATACTTATTACTTGTATTTTATAGTACATCAGGTAGGCCTAATTTGGCGTGTTACCAAACTCCTTAAAAGCTGTAAGTTTTTTTTTATTGAAATCCTGGGAAATATGGCTTTCAAAGGAAAAGAAATAATGTTAAAGGAAATTAATTTTTATATTAAAATGGATCCACATATTCCATAAGATAATACAGATGTCACAAAACATGAGTTATTATACGATGTAATCTATGAGAGAAAAAAGGAATCTAGAATACTTTCCAAAAATTCAAGGAAATATTGGATTGAATGATGGTCCACAACACTTCGCATGGATGCAAGTAATTTATTTAGACCTATCTGTGAAATTAGTACACCGTTGAATTTCTTCTTTGATTATAGTATTAAATCTTTATAAAGAGCTGGATTGTTGAAACTACAGTAAATGACGCGCTATCGGTTTACTTGGCTCTGATTGGCCAGTTCCGATCGAGCTTATTGTTGAGTTCCTTCAGTGTAGCCAACACAAGTAGAGTTTTCAGCTTATAGAGCCAACATTAGTTTAAACGGGTGCCAGAAATAAATTTATGGAGAAAATGGAAGCACGTTTGAACTAAATACTAAAGTTGAACCGGTTTAATTTATACCAATTTTAATTTAATTTGGAGAATATGGCCCTAACCCGATTGACAAAAAATACGGTTATCAGATATCTGACAATATTAATTTTATGATTCCCATTGTAAATAGAAGTCGATTAAATGGTTAGTCGAATAATATGTGTATTCCACTGCCTATTGGATCGCATCTTATGGCTGCTTACACCATAAGATGCGATCCAGCAGGCAGTGGTATATTCAATTTATCTACTGAGCTAACGTGACCGTCATTTTTAGAACATATATTTCACAAACCTTTGTGAAGCTGTAGATGGCAGCACATTCCAGATCACTTCACAGTTCTCCTACTAGATGGCATGATAATGCGTAGTTCAATTTTTTTGTTTCCATCATTTGTTAGCTTTCGTAGCGTTTTGCAGTCCTCATCGGTAAACGTTAGGTGCGTTTGACATTGCACCGGTTTGTGATATTAACCATTAGATTTTGTGAGGTGGTGTGAAAGTCGGAAATTGTTTTAATGTATTATGAAAGCGCACAAACTAGTAGCGTTATTGTCTCAGTAAGATTAGTAGAAATGAAGCTACAAAATGAGTTGTTCTCCTTCGTCTCGTACCATCGTTTGTAAAGAAATTTTTGATGAAAACAGTGTTCCGTCAGAAGAAGGTAAGGCGGCTATTTTAAATATTTAAGTGCAGAAATAACATACTTTGTAAGACTGTCATTTTTGTTTCAAGCCATCTAATGTTCTGTTGATCACGTGGATATTTTAAGCCCATAGAGGTTCGTGTTATTTTCGTGAAATAATATATAGCAGTATTGATCGTTTCGTTACCTTCGGAAAGTCTTTAATGTCATGTTACGAAATCATGACATGCGGGCTTCGAAGGTACAAGTCTATCCGGCTGACAGGCTCATAATATTAGTCGCTATTCGTTGTATATTTCCATCAGTTCTTTGGAACGTTGCTTTGTCCGAAACATTCTGCTTCTGACTACAACCAATTCATTTGTATATCCTGTAATCTTGAACTCTTAAGTTGTTTTTGCCTGAATTTGTGGGCTCGTTGAATGTCATCCTGCCCGTGTAAGTTCATGAAAAGTATCGCCATTAAGGCATCAGCAGGATGGATGTAATCGTTCATAAAATGAAAGAATTTCTTACGCATTATGCGCCAGCTGTTAGAACTTACATTTCGTGAGTTTAGTGGCCGGGCACACGGAAGTCATGATGGGACTAGAGAACAGAATGACGGCAGGGATCAATATTAAAGCGTGCTTAACACCCTACTCCCCTCCCCGAAATTTCTCGGAGAAACGGACTGCAGCTTTGGAACCATTAAGATCGGCGCTGAATATGTAATGCTGTACTATTTTTCAATCTTCGGAGACATTTTATTTTATTCTATTGTGCAGCTGTGTAATTATATTAAATTATAAATACCGGTATTTGGTTTTGGTATGACAAACTGGAAGAAAGGAAAGTGATAGATAATTCTACAAAGGGTTTCAATCGCCCTGTTAGATAGTACGGCAAATTAGGCCTTCTATCCACTTAAATATTAAACTGAACTAATTCTGATGTTTGGAGACAAGAGTAAAGAGTTTTAAATAAAATTAGGTAAATGGTTGTCGAGTAAGTTTTTTGTAACAAACTATATACAGTACGTATGAATGACATTGATTTAGTCTTGCATTTTAGGCTCGATAGCACGACTGTGAACAGGATTTTTTAAAAGGGGTAATTTTTGAAGGGGATAAAACATTTTTTTTTTCATAAATTCATAATGAACTTCTTAATAAGCCTTTCATTAATTAAAATATCACTATTTCAAATAGTGTAGTCTACATACCTTCAGAAACTTATTGTAGGGCTTATATCATATTGAAATATTTCACTACTTCATTTTCTAACTCTCTAATTGCTTCCCAAATGGAAGGATTAAACCCCCCAAAAACCCCCTGTGCACGGCTTTGCCAGACGTAAATACTTTTCATCGTAATGGAAAATAACTGAAAATGAAGCAATAAAGAACATTTCCCTTATATAGTACAAAACTTGCCGTGGCTGAGTGGAAATTTGATTTCTTGCACGTAAATTTATCGGTTATCTCTTTAAAATGAAAATGGAGGAAACTATTTGTAATTCCTGAAGAAAATGCTTGCAGTACGACAAATGGAGTTTTTTTAATAACTATGTTGATTTCTGTAACGTAAAAATAAACTTTTCGTATTGCCTGTGCTCACCGAATTTTCAATTAAAATTAAATCGAAATAGTTTAAAAATACTATTTTTATTTATTTATTTTTTTCGTTTAACGTATTAGCATATCATATTTTTCTGTTTGCTTATAGAGTTTTAAATGTCTTAAAATCTTTTTTTATAACTTGAACTAAGCATCATTATACCCTCTGCGGTGGCTGAATGATCAGACCTTCAACTGTCACGCAGGCGGCCCGGGTTCGTTTTCCGGTCAGGCCTGGGATTTTTCATTGAAAAATCCATAGTGACACTTGTGGCGGACAAGGTCGCAGTTGGGGTTTTTCTCGGGGTTCTCCCGTTTTTCCCCATATTAAGCATTTAATCATTCCGTCACAATTTCCCCATTTCGTTATTCCGTAGCATTCCCCGATCGCCGGCTTGCGACGTATGGAGGGGGCTGGCCTAGGGACGAGTGGGGTTGCCTGCTCGAAATCTGGGCACACAGAGAACCTAAAGGCTCATTCACAATGAAAATTAAACATAACGTAAGCGTTAACTTAAGAATATAAACGTTACATTAAAATCAAGAAGTCATGCCATCATTCACGATGGGAACATAAACATAACCGCAAACATACTTGGTAACCATGGAAACATAACGACGCCATTTTCTCATATTCTGTCGTATACTTCAGCGCTACACGATTGTGTTCTGTTTGCAAATCACGTAAGCATAAGCATGAAAGTTTGGAGTTTGCAAACTTTCATGTTAACGTCTTACGGTAATGTTTATGTCAATGCTTATGTGAATCATTGTGAATGATCCCATTTGGTAGTCTGGGCGCAAACTTCTGTGTTTATGTTACGGTTATGTTTAATTTTCATTGTGAATGGGCCTTTAGTGTGTTCAGCCGGTGTGGGTTTGGGAATGCGCCACAAGAGGGTTAGCGCAGTAGATCTAAAAAGGTCGCAGTATTGGGCCATAGTGCCCCCGTCCGTAAATTCAATTCCATTCCATTCCAAGCATCATTATTGTTTTCGTTCTCTAGAATATTCAATTGAAGTGGAAGTGTAGAAATATTTCTTAATCTTTTAAATTTATTTTGAAATAAGCGTATCTTATTGTCTGTGCTCTCTGAATATTTAATTAAAATTAGGTTGTAGAGTTTATTTTCAATTTTCCAAGGTCTTGTTTAACGTGAAGTGTGCAATATTCATTCTCCGTTCTCTAACACAGTTTAAACAAAAAAAAAAAAAAAAAAAAAAAAAAAAAAAAAAAAAAACAGTTTAAACACAAAACCTAACTGTATATCATTTGTATTTTTTTCTTACGAGTTTAAAAACAATGTACGTGGCAATGACCTTCAACTTCATAACAAGCCAGATGAAGAGCTTGTTCAAAGCAACAGAGACTTCGTATTCCAGCTACCGAAAGACTGAAGTTAAAGACACATTGGGTATGTATAGTACGCCGAACATTGGTAGTGCAACGGATAAGGATATAAACAAACGCGTCTCGCTGCGTGTTTATGGAGTACAGTCAACTCCCGACATTCTTAAGTTATACTAGTAAACACATGCTTGAGCCGTGATGTTCATTTTCGTCGTGATCTTTGCAGTGAATAATAACGTGCATTCGTAAATTACGCAACTTGAACATATGCGGATGTCACTTGAAATGATTTTATATTGCAAGATATTCTTTTAGTAGCACATGACGTTATTGGCGCATGATGTAGTACAAGGTATTCCTATTGTCTGATACTTGTTTCTGTTTCATTAGGATATTGCATGTCGCTCAACACTGAAAACCCATTAATTTTCTGTGTAGGTAGTTCTCTAGAAATTCCCTAAAATGTAGGTTATTTAATTGGGATGTTGGCACTGAACATCATGGTAGGCTACACAAATCCATATTAGACGTCGAGTTAATATCTTCATAATTATCAGATTGTGACAGTACTGATTCTTCTGGATTACGTTCAACACATTCTGTGCCTTTTGGTATTGCAATGTCTTTCAGTGCACTGTATTTGTCTCTTTTACGTTTATGGTACACAATTTACATTATATGTAATGTCTATATGGACAGTGAAAATATTAGTTTCAAATATCCTCAACCATGTCCTGCAATATTACACGCTTGAGCGTCTTACCTAAGGCATTTTACCTCTGCAATGAACCTTCAATCAGCCACAAAGATGTAGTTATTTAAATAATTCGACTAGTAAGAGCAGTGATCGATAAGACCAGCGTTTCTCAAACTATGGTCCGCGGACCACCTGTGGCCCTCGAGGTTTGCCCTTGTGTCCTTCAAAAAAGACAGAAGAAAAAGTAAAATTCAAACGAATTGAGTATCACACTGTAGCTTAAAATCTGAGTTTGGAAATGATACATGGCAATCGAATTTCACTTTTTCTCCCAGTACAGACATTTTATGAAATTTATTACCCTACCCGTCTATCGACTTCCCACTCTACTCTCAGCAACAAAAGAGGGATTTAAAGCACTATATCCGTGGAGTTTCTCGACATCTTTTCCCTGCACATCTGGCGCCGCGTCTGTAACGCAGTCAGGGACCACCCGAATTCATAACAGAGGACCAAAGTACCGAATCTTAACTCAATTTAAAAATATAAGTACAATATACTGGTATTAAAATATGCTACGAAAATGATAAATTTGCTTTCGAAGGGAACAAGATTAAGGTGGTCCGCGGAACTGTTCTGACTTCAAAAAGTGGTCCCCACTTCAGAAAAGTTTGAGAAACGCTGGATAAGACTACTCACTATGACGGCGTCCCGGTTTTGACTTTCTAGAGGAAGAAGGCAGAGGATGCGTAACTACTGGGTGTTCATTTCAAAGTGTGTTATGACGTCGTTGTTGAGTCACCGATTTGAAGCGAGTTTCAGCTTATATGTCAGAGAAGTTGCCTATTATTCAAGGCGTTCTTCAATCTGAACTTGAGAACGTGTACGGTATAACTTGAACGTCGTAGCAACAGATGGCGGTCTGTACGGTCTGTGTGCTACCATAACCTCTTTCGAACTGTGTTTTGCGCCGGCAAGTCGTATGCAGGGTATTTGTTATCATCGGTTGCGTACGGTAACATTCCATAACACAAATCAAATACTCCGTGTCCATGTTGACCGTCGAAGTTAATGTCAACAAATAGGTAAGTAATCGTCTTAACCCTCTCCCCATATCCCGACAGTACGTATTTCCAAACAGTTCACATTCCTGCCACTACCGGCGTTATCGTACGCATCAGTACGTACTCTTCAAAATGAACGCCGTACTTGCTAGGCAACTTCTCTGCCTCCTAGGTAATACACCTTTGCGGAAGTGTAGGAAGATTGAATTCTCTAGGCTCATCGGCTAGCCACATGACGGCATACAGCGAGCCATGACACACTTTGAACTGAACACCCAGTATTTTGTATACGAACGTACCTGTACCTGCGCTGTGACGTCACATATACTTCGAATCAGGCAACTTCATTCCAGTTTATAGGTAGTTGAAATATGGAGCTTGTTGATTACACAGCGTTGCACCATGTAATTTATGTATTTTGAAATGCACATTTTTCTGAAAAACTATTCAAAACGCAGCAAAATGGTATTTGGCTTTTTTGTACCACTTTACTAAAGGAATCATCCAGTAGAATTAATGACGTTACTTACGGTTCACTCTGTATATATTATAAAGCGGATCAGAAACAGGACACACAATTTTGTAGAGATTATGTATCTTAATTTAAAAAATTAACATGCATTTTTTTAAGCTGAAAAATTGGCATTACTCGTTATTATATGTAGGGTTAAGTATACTTAATAATTACTTATCTGTACTCAACAAAAGATAATTCAAAATAAAGCTAACACAAAACTCAGCACTGTATCCAGTGTTCAATTTTGAATGGGACTTGCTCTTTGTATCCAGAGGTCATCATCACGGAGCGAATGTAGTACTCAAAGCATAGATAAACGAGTCGAAGCTTAACCAATTTCTTGCTACATGTGCTCTGCTAGAATCGTGTTGAAAATAGGCAAAATTACGAAATACACTCCCTCTCAATTAACTCAATAATAAGGGGTTCAAAATCATGGTCATATATCGATAATATTTTGTTTTAGTTTCTGACCTTTAATCACACTCTACTGGGTGTTCATTTCAAAGTGTGTCATGACGTCACTGTTGTTGGGGTCACCGATTTGAAGCGAGTTTCAGTTTATATGTTAGAGAAGTTGCGTATTATTTAAGGCGTTCCTCAATCTGAACTTGAGAACGTGTACGGTATAACTTGAACGTCGTAGCAACAGATGGCGGTCTGTACGTTCTGTGTGCTACCATAACCTCTTTCGAACTGTGTTTTGCGCCGGCAAGTCGTACGCTGGGTATTTGTTATCATCGGTTGCGTACGGTAACATTCCACAACACAAATCAAATACTCCGTGTCCATGTTGACCGTCGAAGTTAATGTCAACAAATACGTAAGTAATCGTCTTAACCCTCTCCCCATATCCCGACAGTACGTATTTCCAAACAGTTCACATTCCTGCCACTACCGGCGTTACCGTACGTATCTTCAGAATGAACGCCGTACTTGCTAGGCAACTTCTCTGCCTCTTAGGTTATACACCTCTGCGGAAGTGTAGGAAGATTGAATTCTCTAGGCTCATCAGCTAGCCACATGACGACATACAGCGAGCCATGAACTGAACACCCAGTATAAACGTCCTCTCGTATCATGAAAGGACACTTCACAGAGGAGGTGCTCAGGTTTATCGGAGCCCCAATATTGATTGATTTGAGAATTTACATAAACACGGAGTGGAGGTGCAATCAAGCCTCATCCTAAAACAGAAGGTTAAAGGTCAATCTCTTAGTCATGCATTCTTTGTTAGAAGCGCTTTCATAGTCACCTGCATAGCTTAGGCGGTAGCGCGTTTGCCTGCTGATCTTGGGCTGCAATCGGGTGTGGGTTCGATTCCACGTTTGGACTGATTACCTGGTTGGGTTTTTTCCCCGAGGTTTTCCCTAACTGTAAGGCAAATATGAGGTAATTCCTAGGTGAATTGTAGGTATCTCTCCAAGTAAATTACTAGGCCTATTTTGCTATCACCAATCCCATCCATAGTAAATAAACTGGTAGGTAATATAGCGTTATTTAATAATCAGCACTAAAAACTGCTGAGGACAAAATCGACGTTTATGTAACTGACATGATCGCCGTATTGTTGCTCGTGCATCACGATAACTTTGTAGGTTGTATTAGAAGATAGTAAAGCATAGGCTATTATTATTACATTCAAATTTCGCAAGTGTAGTTACTTCCATTTCACCAGTTTCCTTCTGCTGCAATCCAAAATTATTGCTGCACACATAACAGAAAATAACTGTCAGTTGTATGTGTCAGTACTAGAACTTCGAAACAAAGTTGGTAAAAGAAAATTCAACCTGACCTCTAGAAAATTACTATAATCCAGTAGCATATGTAGTAATAGGGGAAAAATGGTTAGGTTTCACTACCCTTAAGATATTAAGTAAGCTGATCCGGACTATAGTTCTTTACCGTTCAAATAAGTCGGTTCGTTCATGAATTACCCGACATCGCCAATATAGTAGGCGTGCCACCAGCGAATAGGGATTATAAAGAATGGACACTGAGCGAAATTTCCTGTGTTTTGTTTCTCTGTGCGCCAGTGTATAGTTCCACTTTCAAGCGCTAGAGGTTAGTGTAATCGAGCATACGCTAAGATAATAAATGAGAATAGAGTTATTTATTTGTCTATGGTTAAGACACAGGATCCAAACATCGCCTACCTTATTGCATAACCCAGTAACGCTTTGCTTCAAATAAATTCAAGTTAACGGCTTTTCCTTATTTCTCAGTGACAAACTAGTTGTAATAATATTTTATATTTCAGATATAATAAATTTTATTATAAAATAATATAATATATTATAAAATTAAGTATCGAATTCGTTTAATATTTGTATATAATATAATATAATATAATATAATATAGGTATATGGTTTTACTTCTCGTAAAAGTTTTGTTTTTCCATTTTCAGCGCTATCACATCATTACATATTTTAATTGTTGTTGGGGTCAACGTCTCATTATAAAGAAACTCTAGAGTCTAGACATTACAGTTAATGGCGGATGTATTATTTTATGGATCCAATTTATTTTATTTGAGTACATAATGTACCTAGATGTATTAATTGTATGTGTTATATTTCCGCTGTGTCGACTGCTAGCTGGTGTGATGTCAGCGCCAACTCTAGGGAGAAAGCAGAATCTCACGCTCTAGCTGGCTTGAAGGTCATTGAAATCAGTCCGGCTACATCAAAGGTACCGACGCGAAGTGCCCATTGTTTATAATCCCTATTCGCTGGTGCCACTAATTACTGTATATTACAAAATAAAAAAAGTGAAGATTTTTTACGAACTATGAAAATTTTACTAAAACATTATGCATTATGACAACTTTCTTGGCATTAATTTCATTCTGCACATCGTAAGTAGTGAAAATCCTTGTTCCATTACCGCTAGCAGAAATGGTTTACAATATGAAATTTTATATTTTCCTTACATTGGTGTTGTCTTCTAACACTATAAAATTAGTTAAAGAACAGTCAAAATCATTTTAATATTAACATTTATTAATGTTATCAGAACTTAAACTTACATTTTAGAAAATCTTATTTATAATACAGAAAGTTTGCTTAACTATGGTATCCCGGGAAACTTGACATGGCCTACTCACATCATTTCAAAACAACAAACGTAACAGTAGCAATCGATTGCTTTCTGTACCATATTGGTAAACCACAGCGTTTAGTTCTGAAGCTGTATTAAGAGATCATGGTAAATCATTTTGTGCGAGATCGTGCGTATTTGCTTGTTTTCCGCACAGAACCAATACGCGGTAAGTGTGAAATACCACATTCAGTATTCCCAACCTAACACACATAATTTCCCTCTTCTTACCGCTTAAGCGCGACATTCATTTTACTGCTTTAGGCTTTTAACATATTATTTTTAGAGACGTTTAACATAGTAATAATTATAAATTGGAAACTTACCACTGCAATTTCACCTAAATTGCAATGTTAATTATTGTTTTTAAATATTTGCAAAAATTAAGTAAAGTCTACTACTCCACGAAACTTATTGCATTCCTGATACAAGTAACATTAAGGAAGCCGTGAAAAAATCAACAAGATTCCAGATGCCGATGTTATTACTGCAATATGTTATATAAATAATATTGTTAAAATATTTAAATGAAAAATAAATAATTACATAACCTTACCGTTTGTTTTAAGTTCGCATTTATAGACTGGGGAAAAAAAAGACAGACGTATATCACGGCCTGCTGGAGTATAGTAAACACAGAAAACATTTTATAGCAACAATGTTGAAGAAAGATATTTTGGCTTTCCGAAGTTGCCGCCATTAAACAGAAACCAAGATGGAGATTTCATTGCAACTAATTAGAAATTCGTCTAAACAATATCCGCACAAAATAATGTACGATACACGAGCGGTATGTTTGTTTTCACGTTCTCGGAAATTAAAAAAGCTCAACTACGTTTCGCTTTTTCAATCTTTTCCTCGAACATGAAAACGTCAACATACCGCTCTTGTAACGTATATTACTATTGTTTTCTTTCATTTAGCATGCGTTTATGTTGCCATAGTGATGCTTGTTAACTTTTAAGGGTTCTTGCGAAACTCTATTTACAGAATTTTGTTTACAACATACAGGTTGTCTGAATCAAGCCGTTCATAAATTGTTTTAGGCATCACGCACAACACGACTAGGCATAGACATTTTTCATCGTTGAAATTCTCTAACTCGCTGCGCTTGTATTTTAGTTTTAATAATGAGTGAAAGCCACTAAAATAAAAAATAGATATAGGCCAAGCGGGTTGACTGATTAATATATTGAGTCATACGATGCGTTTGAGTAAAGAAACATTAATTTATAATACGCGGATCTCTCAAGATAGTTAATGGCTCTCAGCTAGAGTAATGGGTTTAGGAATATTTCGACTGTCTGTGAGGGTTCGATCCCCTCTTCTTCTTTTCATACTCTTTAATGTCGAACTCCGATAGCAGGTGATTATAGAAGGTTCTAGTTAATACTAGGTACTTCAAAACGGAAATATGTAATTGATGAAACATTTTAAGAACCAGAATGTTCCACAGCAGTAGCTGTAAAAGCTTGATTGATTCCTGTCTTCGGTAATTATTCACGGTTCGAATCTCTGAAACTCGTAACAGCAAAAGTGAATGATAGCGACAGAAGAATTGAATATAAAATAGGCTTATTCCAGCAAGCAGCATACGTCGACATGGTACAGCTCCATGCGGGTTATCATTGATCTCGTATGTCGTATACCATTTGGTATGTTACAGTCTCAATTCAACGTTTATCTTGGTGTACCCAGGTTGTGACTTTCTCTTTGTAGTTTTGCTAGAAGTGACATAGTCAGAATATCTTTATATAAATGAATAAATAAATGGTAAATAAAAATAAGTAAATAAATAAATGAATATAAATAAATAAATAAAAATAAATAAGAAATAAACAAATAAGTAAATAATAAATAAATAAATACATAAATAAAATAAATAAATAAAAATAAATACATAAATAAGTAAATAAATATCTACGCTGTCTGTTCTTTAAAGATACCTTCTTATTGTGTCCGTTATTCATTCCGAATGAAACAAAACAAATTAATTTAACGGATTTGAGATAACTTACGTATTAAGAAATAATATGGAGAAGAGTAAATGACTGGACAAAACACTAAACAATGAAAAACACGACTATAAGAAACGTTGGAAAGCCGAAAGAAAATAAATAATTATCATAACAGATCGACTGTACATGTTTAACATAAAATTGTCACACGAAAACTAAAATTCGTAACGTAACAATGTCAGTGGTATATATACACATCCCTGATTCCGCCTGCGAAACAATTAAATACCTCCAACATGTGTGGACTGATATTTGGGCTGCCTAAACAGCTTAAATCAGACACCTTGTACAGTAATGGCAAAAAAAAAAAAAAAAAAGGATACAAAAGAATCCTGTGCTGTGTATTGTGTCAAACTGTGGTAATTTCAATATGGATAGTGAAGCCAAAGGTATGTACTGCTATTTAATGTAAAAATACGCAGTTACCTTTGCCGAATAGAGGTAGAAATTTAATATTGATGCCAGATGAAAATAAAACTCTCAAAGTTTTTTCGTCTAAGTTTGAGGCACTGAAGGAAACAAAAGACGGTAAGAATCGAACAAATGCAATAAATTTCATTGTTACAATTAATTATACAAGAGGGATGTGTTTTGTGACTAGCAAAATTTGAATCTGTGCCTCTGAAATCAGCTACAAGGATCGGTTTTTTTGTCACTACTGTACATATGATAGCCAACTGGCATCAAACACAAAACTGAAAATTCATCTCAGTATAAATGAAATGTATTTTGTATATGACGTTAGACTTATTTGTATTAATGTACAGATTCGGAATTAAAATTTTGAGCGAATCTTGATGGGAGTCCACCTGTACGTAGGCAACAATTTCGAACGACTGTCTTCAAGTAGCATATAGGCTACAGGGTGGAAGTGAAATAACCTTGCTGATTGAAAGGAACGATAGGGTACGCTTAAATGAATAGAAAACCTATATTACGTTTTGTGATTAAATGCACGGTTAATTAGAAAATTATGTTGGAACTTTCAGCAATCCCTCAACATCGCCGCTAACACACTCTACTCGTGATACAGATGTAAGAGGTCAACGAACTCGGTATGTGTCGGTAGGTGAGCTGCTCTCTGTCTCGACGTTGTCACTTGTCGCATCGTGCAGTGGCTTGAAATGAGAGATTTTTAAAATTAAATTTAAATGAAAACCGTCACGATATTGAAATACACCAGAGGGATAAATTATTCTTTATTAGATTTTCTATCGATATGGACAAAAATTACGATCCTAATCGCAATAATTACCGAATAAGACGTTAAACATTTGGGGGAAAACTATGAACTTTCCACCAATATGATATTATATAGCTTTTTTATTACATACAACATGAGCTATTCGCTCAGAAAATCTGCAAGGCTATTTCACTTCCATCCTGTTTACAGGGGGCTCTTGTTTACTGCACATGCGCAGTGTGTTGTAATAGTAATATGCGTTACAAGAGCGGTATGTTGAAGTTTTCATGTTCGAGGAAAAGTTTGAAAAAGCGAAACGTAGTTGAGCTTTTTTAATTTCCGAGAATTGAAAGAAAACATACCGCTCGTGTATCGTACATTATTTTGTGCGAAGATCGTTTATTACATACCTGAAAGAGGAATTTCTAATTAGTTGCATTGAAATCTCCATCTTGGTTTCTGTTCAATGACGGCAAATTTGCAAAACAAAAATATCTATCTTCAACATTGTTGCTTTAAATGTGTTCTGTGTTTACTATACTCCAGCAGGCCGTGATATACGTCTGTCTTTTTTTCCCCCAGTCTATAGAATCTTGTTGATTTTTTCACGGCTTCCATAATGTTACTTGCATCACGAATGCAGTAACTTTAGTGGAGTTGTAGAGTTTACTTAATTTTTGCAAATATTTAAAAACAATAATTAACAGTGCAATTTAGGTGAAATTGTAGTGGTAAGTTTCCAATTTATAATTATTACTTTTACTATATTGAACGTCTCTAAAAATAATACGTTAAAAGCCTAAAGCAGTAAAATCAATATGTCACTTAAGCGGTAAGAAGAGGGAAATTGTTATGTGTGTTAGGTTGGGAATACTGAATGTGGAATTTTAGACTTTCCGCGGATTGGTTTTGTGCGGAAACCAAGCAAATACGCACGATCTCGCACAAACGAAATTTATGCAATAAGGGAGCTCCAAATTTTATTTCCGTATCTATGCATAGAGTAGGTAATTTTTGTTTGTTTAGTTTGTTGTTATTATGAGAAGGTTCACATTAAGGCAACTTATTGATAGGCATTTCATATATGGAAGGTCAAATGGACACACCGATCAATAGTTAGGAGAACCTAGTAGATAGCAAGAATTATTATTGTCCGTGACACCATATGAACACACTGGGAAACTTCAAATGGGCGCGACAATCTGTGAAACAGCGTTCTAATGCCGGTATTGAGGATGTTAGGGTAATTTGACTCTTGCTATAATGATTGTAGGTAGAAATTATTTTAACTGCATTATCTTTTAAGTTAATATGCAGTAATTAGAAATTAATAATGATTATAATCAATGATTTGGGTTATTATTCTGCAATATCATATAACTTTGAACGTGAAGCGTTTCATTGGAGCCATATACGGATAAAAATAAATTGTCCCATTTTCATGTAACACGATATCTCTCGTGATAGGCTACCGTGGAAACAGAAGCGGTACATCTCGCTCCATTCTCTATAGCAGCCGTGGCGAAAAGGCCATGGTGCGCCGAGTCACTGTGTAAGCTGCAACGTGCATAGCACCTATGGAGGGAGGCGGACAACCGAAGGGGAAGTTAATGTTTAGTACGTGTAACGAAGAAAGAAATGAACAAGAAAGCATACGACACATTATCACAACCTAAAATTAACTGTCTTCAGAATGTCTCTGCGACAAAGTTTCAAAATCAGGAATTATGTCACTTACTGCCGATCGTAGTTGATCACGAAGGTATTTGTCTGTCAGTCATGATCTAAATTTGATTTTTACTATTTTCATTGTTGAAAATAATTTTTCACAAACGTAAGTTGTAGCGAACATGGCTTCAACAGAGCAAGCGAAAGAACGAAGCTTCAAATATTTATTTTTTTTCCAAAGATTTAAAAAGTTCAATATCTGTCAAGTCCTTACATCTAGCTTTCATTTAACGTCACATTGTGAATCTGTGAGTTTAAATTGAAAATCTAACCGCATTATTCGTACATCTGCTGTAAAAGAATCGACGTACAGAGATAATAATAATAATAATAATAATAATAATAATAATAATAATAATAATAATAATAATAATAACAATAACACTTAACCTTTTAATGTTTCATCAGTAACATGTAGAACTTATAATGCCGTTTTATGTTATACAACCGTTTTCCTAGTAATATTTGTGAACAAATCATACATTTAATATTTTCATCATATTGTAAGCAAAAGAATGCATCCTCCCATCCTACTTGAAACTTTCGTTTTTGTAGAGGTACATGGTTTCGAGAGAGATATTGCGACGATACGCCACTCGCAGGTCCGAGACAAATACAAATAGAACGGAGTTTGACTCCAGTGAGTGAGAGGGTGGGGGTTGTAGGTAGGAAGCGAGAGTAATGCACTGCGAGCCACAATGTGCTCGTGAGTCGCATTTTCGCCGCGGCTGCTCTATAGTAATGTAACGTGTGATTTTGAATGTATCTAGGGAACTTCAAAATCACGAGTTGCGTTTTTTAAAACTATTTCACGAATAAAAGGCAAGAAATAGAATGTTGTAATGGTCATGAAGTAATGAAAATATTATTTTTACTAGAATATTCTTATAATATGGCCGTGTCTCAAATTTCAAGTCCATATTAAACACTAGTGACTAGCAACTAGGTGACTTATTATAAACTATACATTAGAGAGTTTTGGAACTGTACCCATATATGTATAGACCATTTTTCTAAAAACCATAACGCCACGGTTCAGCACTGAACTTAAGAAGGCAGTGTCCTAATGCACTTTTATTACGAGTTATGGGGAAAAGATTAGGGCTTAGTACATTACAATAATGTTTAAAACATTGTGAAGAATGTAGGCTACTAACAATGTCAATGTTCAAAGTTAACGTGTTGTTCTACATTATATTTACATTATTTTACTTCCACAGTATCTTCAGATTTCATAACCACAATTGCAGATGAGGTATCCATGTTTGTTTAGTGAACAAGTCAACAATCAAGCATTTTCTTTTATTAGTTACAACGGACTTCATTGCTATGCACTATGTAGCTTTGGATAATGACTTCTGACGTCACATCCGGCTATTTAGTTAACTATTCACTTCAGCTGTGAATATAGCTTTGAGACTCGGCCTTAGTATTCTTCTCAACCCCAATTTTCCTTATAAGGACATTTTTTCGCGTATTTTTTCAATTTTCCTCCTCCAATTTTCCCATTCTTTTATTGGAGTTTTTCCACACATTAGTCAAGGAAATATTGGGTATATAGGTGTTGTATTTACATTAATATCAAATAATAGTAATATGCGTTACAAGAGCGGTATGTTGAAGTTCGAGGAAAAGTTTGAAAAAGCGAAACGTAGTTGAGCTTTTTTAATTTCCGAGAATTGAAAGAAAACATACCGCTCGTGTATCGTACATTATTTTGTGCGAAGATCGTTTATTACATATTTGAAAGAGGAATTTCTAATTAGTTGCAATGAAATCTCCATCTTGGTTTCTGTTCAATGACGGCAATTTTGGAAAACAAAAATATCTATCTTCAACATTGTTGCTTTAAAATGTTTTCTGTGTTTACTATACTCCAGCAGGCCATGATATACGTCTGTCTTCCCCCCCCCCCCAGTCTATAAATGCGATCTTAAAACAAACGGTTTCCTTAATGTTACATGCATCACGAAATGCAGTAACTTTAGTGGAGTTGTAGAGTTTACTTAATTTTTGCAAATATTTAAAAACAATAATTAACAGTGCAATTTAGATGAAATTGCAGTGGCAAGTTTCCAATTTATAATTATTACTATATTGAACGTCTCTAAAAATAATATGTTAAAAGCCTAAAGCAGTAAAATCAATATGTCACTTAAGCGGTAAGAAGAGGGAAATTGTTATGTGTGTTCGGTTGGGAATACTGAATGTGGAATTTTAGACTTACCGCGGGTTGGTTTTGTGCGGAAACCAAGCAAATACGCACGATCTCGCACAAAATATATTAAAGTATTAAAGAAAGTACACATTGAATTTTATTACTTGGATTCTAGTTTTGACGTTTCATGCAATCATTGGGAATTTCCTTAAATCTCTTGTCACTTTTAGACTGCTTAGCACATAGGCTACATGAAGGCTTGTAACTACCAAGCGTTAAGTTTCCGGTCATGGGTTCCTATAAGAAAATTATTCGTATTAATCACCTCTACCACCCCTAAAAGTTTATAACAAGTTACAGTTATGCCACAGTCTAATATCACACAGTCACGAAGCTAGAGGCGATTTTTTTTGCATTTCTCGCGATACAGCGCTCCAAGCGGTTAGCAACTGAGAGTACTAGGAACAATAGACTGTGCCAGTACTATTTCGCATCGTCTGTGATGAGGCGATAGTAGCGATCCTAATGGCTAGCAACTAAAATTCAACCACAGTCTAGTATATACAGTCACGAAGCTTGAGTTTATGAGGGTACTAGGAACAATAGACTGTGCAGGTACTATTTGCGTTGTTTGTGATGAGGCGATAGTAGCGATCCTAATGGCTAGCAACTAAAATTCAACCACAGTCTAGTGTATACAGTCGCGAAGCTTTAGTTTATGAGGGTACTAGGAACAATAGACTGTGCAGGTACTATTTGCGTTGTTTGTGATGAGGCGATAGTAGCGATCCTAATGTCTAGCAACTAAAATTCAACCACAGTCTAGTATATACAGTCACGAAGCTTTAGTTTATGAGGGTACTAGGAACAATAGACTGTGCAGGTACTATTTGCATTGTTTGTGATGAGGCGATAGTAGCGATCCTAATGGCTAGCAACTAAAATTCAACCACAGTCTAGTATATAACAGTCACGAAGCTTGAGTTTATGAGGGTACTAGGAACAATAGACTGTGCAGGTACTATTTGCATTGTTTGTGATGAGGCGATAGTAGAGATCCTAGTGGTTAGCAACTATCTATGGATGCATTTTTACTACGTACTGAGCTTCGTGACTGTATATACTGGACTGTGGTTCAACTATCGTTGGATGCATATTCCCTACGTATTGAGCTGTAACAGTCTTACTAATAAACCGTGTATAGTTTTTATACTAGACTTATGCAGAGTTGAGACAGAAAACTTTACTAATAAACCATGCAGAAGCGATGGACGTATAAACAGGCTGTAACTATACAATGGGAATTGCTTTGCAGTAGTTATATACACGAAACCCTTGTTTAAGCGTTGTATATAGAGAAAAAATGGCCGCCCCTCTAACAGCTGTTCGTATCGACTGTCATTTTATGATGATGGTTGCCTAGTAACCAAAGAAGAACAAACCAAAGAGCACAGAATAATTAGAATAATATTACTGTAGCTTGTACTCTTTGACCAAAATATAGTATGGTAATCGATTAGAGCCAGTTGTACTATCGATACTTAACACGCCACACTAGAGCCCTCTACCGGATGAAATAGAGAACCTCAGATATTCTATTATCTTTCGTAACGAAGTAATGACGAAACTATGACGTAGCTGTGCAACAGTTGTACTGTTATAAGCGACGTATATAGTGATTATTAGTAAGAAATTTACACACCACGTATAAATGAGCTACTCATTGTATAAGTATAAGATAGTTAAAGGTCTGTATATAGAGTTTTTATTAGTAAGACCGTATATGTACTAGACTGTGGTTATACTCTGTTTAATTTCTTATCGGCGTACAAGAAACTGTAGGTAATAAACAATGTTCTGTTGCAGTTTACTTCATAAGCTGCGTATCGGCTATATTTTTCACACTGCACAGGAAACTGATTTAAAAGCGGACAGTTAAATTCGTCATTGGGTAACATATTTTATGACTCGTAAAAGTCAAAAGAGAGCCGCGGGAGAAATTTATTACCAGCTACATGATTTGAGACCGTTGAGCCGTCAGTTTGATCTCGTGTTATGAAACTATTTGCTGGAATCTTTCCAGACTCATTTTTTTCTTTTAGGTCTGGCAATAAAGCTCTTTTTAATAGGTTTATAGTCAATTATTTTTGTAATGCGGTTTCAGATATTCTCGGAACATATTGTCGTCAATTATACATACCTAAGTCGATCTGGTTGGCGAGTTGGTATAGCGCTGGCCTTCTATGCTCAAGGTTGCGGGTTCGATCCCGGGCCAGGTCGATGGCATTTAAGTGTGCTTAAATGCCACAGGCTCATGTCAGTAGATTTACTGGCATGTAAAAGAACTCCTGCTGGAGAAAATTCCTGCACATCCGGCGACGCTGATATAACCTCTGCAGTTGCGAGCGTCGTTAAATAAAACATAACATTTTACATACCTAAGTTATATTTCTGTCTTATTACATTGCATAATTTTAAAATGTTGAGCTTATTCCGAATGTTTATAGAATTTCTCTTCTGTAATCTGCAACACGTTTTAAAATAACTTTTCCATTACCTCTGCTTTCTTTTCGTCTACTTTAATTCGTCCAGAATCCACAGTTGTAAGGTATCATGGAAATTTCTTTCTCCTTATGTTCAGAAAGACACAATCCTAATAGTACATTATGCAACTAGCCTATAATGATAGTAATTAAGACGCAAGTATGGATGTTTATGAAACGAGCGCAAGCGAGTTTCATAATATTCATACGAGCGTCTTAATTACCATTATAGGCAAGTTTCATACGACTTTTTATGCTCGACCATATTTCTAATTTGAAATTATTCAGATGTATACATTTTATTTGTATCTGACAAGATCGGAAGTCACCTTGTTCTAGGTCGTGAATTGTGAGATGTGCGCAGACGCGAAAGTATTGATTTTTTCCGAGGAACAATAATGTAATTGACCTTGATGTAATCCCGTTAAACTCGATATAACCTTGATTATTGAATTCGACATTGAAAAACGAGATGACAAATTGAATTTATTTGAATATTATTTACAATTAACGCTACTTATTATAGTAACAGAACATAACCATCTGCGACAGTATTGGATTTCCAGCCTCCGTGACTTTTCGCTAATTCTCTTTCGATTGCATATCCGAGAATAATCGATACTTGCGGTTTTATAACGGTACAAAGCTGACTTGTCATTGGCTGAACACCTGTAATCTGAGTTGTCATTGGCTGAACACCTGTACTTTAATGAGTAGGTGACATGCATTAAAGGACTGCTACCAGGTGTATAATTACTACATTTCGGCATGGTCGAGCATAAATATATTTTATTCAGTATGTGTCATTTTTATGCGATATGCCGAACTATGAGATGGACTAACTTATCCGTATATATAAATACGTCCATTGCAGTGACGTATATCATATTATTTAAAACAGGGCTGGGCACAACGGAGAAGTGAAAGGGAACTCAGAAATCCCCCGCCCATGTCTTTTTCGCTTACACTGCCTGATAAACAAACGCACAGCAAGGGTCTGTGCATCAGTGGCGTATTTCAGGCGACCAGCGAACCTAAAATTCATAAAAGATTTTATGCCCGCCTTATACAATCCGTCACTGAGCAATGCTTACCTTCCTGTCTACTCGTATCGGGCCAAAACATTACTATCTCAGACGAGGAAGGTGGAGTGAGGAGTTAGGGAGTAGTGTGCAGTGACTCGATTGAGGTATTACTGCCCAGGCCTGATTTAAGGGGAGATTCCACTGAAAATCATGAATATTTTCAAAAAAGAAAATATTGGCTATTTCACTTATTTTGAATGTATATTTCCATACCCCAAATGGATTTAGTTAAATTCTGATTAAACATTTGTTTAATTTTTTTAAATTAAGTTTGTAAGAGGGCGTGGCATTTAAAGAACTGTCAAAATTATTTTTGATCGAAGAATTCTTTCTTTGCAAATTTCTGGTTACAAATTTAGTAACTTTTTGTTCTAAAGTTGGCTCCCTGAAGTTACTAGATGAATGTAGCGGAGGGGAATTTTTATTTACATAAAATGTTCATTTTACTTTCAAATCCATTTTTCTTTAAGTTTATTTTTCTTGATTCAACACCGACCTTTTTATGCCAAATATTAATCAATCTGGATGAAATTTTTCTGCAAGCATTTATGAGGTAGCTGCATGTTTCTATGCATTTATTTTATGAGAAATGCTGCTAGTTTATTTTATTAATATTTTTTTCACGAATTATAGGAAAAATAACATTTTTAAAATTTCAAAAATGTCTTTCAAAGTGAATAAATGAGACATTCCATAAAATGAATGCATAGGAATGTTTCTCTATGTCTTTTGAATGTAACAAAAAAAAAAAAAAAAAAGAAAAAAAAAAGAAAAAAGGAGCTTAAAAATTGAGATCTACTACTAAAAACATGGGTTTGAAAATATTTCTAAAATGAATAGAAAAAAATAAAAATCAAAAGCCAAAAACAATTGGGATTTGAAAATTTGGATTTTGTTAGTCCTTTACATAATAAACATGCTTTCAAAATTTGGTTGAAAAAAATGATCAGGAAGAAAGTTGTCATTTTAGTAGAGTGTTCCCTTAAAACATATCTTTATCGGTTCAAGATACTCAAAATTTCATATTGTGTTGTAAAAATGGCATTAAAAATGTATTTTCTTTTCTTTCCCAGTCATGGATTTTTTTGTTATTCTATAGTATAAGTACGCCTATGGTAAAAATTGGTATATTACACACCATCTCTACTATATTTTACCAGGTGGCCCGGGTTCGATTCCCGGTCGGGACAAGTTACCTGGTTGAGGTTTTTTCCGGGGTTTTCCCTCAATCCAATATGAGCAAATGCTGAGTAACTTTCAGTGCTGGACCCCGGACTCATTTCACCAGCATTATCACCTTCATCTCATTCAGATGCTAAATAACCTAAGATGTTGATAAAGCGTCGTAAAATAACCTACTAAAATAAAAAAAAATACTATATTATCGCCAGTCAAGGACACACAGTAACCCAGTCTGATGTCAGTGTATGCTATGAAACATAACCACTCTCAGCGCACTTTCTAACCTCAGCTTGTACGACAATATTTGGTTGATGCATAGATTTGTAGCGTTTTTTTATTAAATCCAAAATTACTTATTTTACAAGAATTGTCCTTAGCCTTGCCATTGTCGTCAATAGAATTATCAATCCGGTTCATCCGAGGCTTATTGTGAGATTTGAAAGCAGTTATGAAATTACTGCCCAACGGGTTGCTGGCCCGAAGGGGTAGAATTGATGGGGTTCCCACCTATACAGCATTTCCTGTGTATATGATGTTGTGGTTATACCGCCAATACCCGGTCCCCAGAGCCTCATCTGTAAAAGCAGTTGCACCACGGGCAGGTTGAGGATAGGATTTGGATAGGAGAGGTTATAGAATGCACTTCACTATCCCATCTGCATCGCATGCATAGAGATAGAATCCCAAAAGTCATGCTCCACTATCGTCCAAACGGGAAGAGATCTCTCGGTCTTCCAAAGAAGCGCTGGATTGAAAATTCAATTGTGAGATCGTAACAGGCCATTTGGCCTAATACTTGAAGGGAAGAAGAAGAAGACTTATTTTACATAAAGTACGCAAATTAATCACTATTCTCTTGCATTCTTTATGACTAACTCCCAACGTTCTGGCAGTTTTTCGGTTCCACGCTTAAAAAATTCGGTGATTTGGAGTTAAAGAATCGTCAGTCCTGTTTTGAAGAGCAGCTTCGTTATTAAAGGAGATTCTCTAGAGCAGTGGTCTGCACTCTTGATTCGCGAATCAACCCCTTAGCATACAAGCAGGGTGAAGGGGTAAGGCATGATCTCCCTCTCTGCCCTTAGCCATCACTTGTTCATTCAGTGTTCAAGTAAACGCGACAGTTGTAAAATCAAAGGGAATTTCGCGTGTATTTCAGATGATCATCTCGTTGCTCCGTTAAAATTCGCTGCACACTGCTTGTCTCCTAATTTTAATCAGTTAATTACACATTTGATCGGAACAAATGTAACATTTTAAAATTTCTGTGCAGAACGAAAAGTTACATTTGTTCAGATCAAATTTCTGCACATTTAAAGGACGAAACTAAAATTCTTTCAATCATTTATTATCAGTCTTAAGCTGACTGAGCATATTGGGAATTAAATCAATGGCTTTTCCAGAGTACACTATGAAATGTTTCATATAAAACTATTTTTATCTCTAAAAGAAAGCAAAAACGAGCAAAATTGTATTAAATTTTTTGTTTGAAATATCTCAAAGTATTCATTCATTCATTCATTCATTCATTCATTCATTCATTCATTCATAGTGTTCTGCCCAAAGGCAGGTCTTTCACTGCAAATCCAGCATTCTCCGGTTTTTCCTATTTTCTGCCTTCCTCTTTGTCTCCTCATATGACCCATATATCTTAATGTCTTCTATCATCTGATATCTTCTTCTGCCCCGAACTCTTCTCCCGTTCACCATTCCTTCCAGTGCATTCTTCAGTAGGCAGTTTCTTCTCAGCCAGTGACTCAGCCAATTCCTTTTCCTCTTTTTGATCAGTTTCAGCATCATTCTTTCTTCATCCACACTCTTTCCAACAAGCTTAGTTTCTTACTCAGTCTGTCCATTTCACACGCTCCATCCTTCTCCATATCCACATTACAAATGCTTCTATTCGCTTCTCTTCACTTCCTCGTAATGTCCATGTTTCTGCCCCATACAATGCCACACTCCACACAAAGCACTTCACTAGTATCTTCCTTAGTTCTTTCTCCAGAGATCCGCAGAAGATGCTCCTTTTTATATTAAAAGCTTCCATTGCCATTGCTATTCTCCTTTTAACTTCTTGGCAGCAGCTCATGTTACTGCTTACCCAAGTATTTGAAGCTGTCCACTTGCTCGACTGCCTCATTTAGAATTCGCAAGTTTACCTTCTTTACTTTTCTTTCTACGACCATAGTCTTCGTCTTGTTTGCATTTATCTTCATCCCATACTGCTCACAGCTGTCATTTAGCTCCAGTAGCATAACCCTTAGTGTCATCTCCTCTTCTGCTAACAATGCCATATCATCAGCAAATCTTATGCACTTTATTGTTCTTCCTCCTACCATCACTCTTCCTAAGTTCTGAAAACCGTTCTTCACTAAATCCTCCAAGTAGATGTTGAACAAAGTAGGTGATAAAGGGCATCATTGTCGTATTCCTCTCCCTATTTTACTTTCTTCTGACATTTATTTTCTTCTCCTATCCTGACTTTGACTCGTTGTTTCATATAAAAGTTACTGAACAGCCTCCTCTCTTTCCAACCCACACCAGTTTTCTTTAGGATCCCCATCAATTTATTCCAATCCACTCTGTCAAACGCCTTTTCTAAATCCACAAATACTATATACTTCTTCATTCTTCTCTAGGTATCTTTCGCTGATTGTTGGTAGCAGTCCAATTGAATCTCTCGTACCTTTTCCCTTCCTGAAGCCAAACTGCTCTTCTTCCAACTGTTCTTCCATCTTAGAATATAAACGTCGATTCAGTATTCGCAAAAGAATCTTCGCCGAGTGTGATATCAGGCTGATAGTTCTGAACTTGTTACATTTCTTGGCATTATTTTTATTCTGTATTGAAAGCAACACTGTCTCCATGAAATCTTCAGGCCAGTCGTCTCAGAGTATAATCATCCTGAAATTAATGACATTTCTTACGGTTCAACCTGTATAATCGACCAGTGTGTGTTCCTTGTATGTAAATATTGGAAAATGGGTTAATTTAAATTGTGTCAAAGGGCATTTCGAAACACTTTTGGTGGATAAAGTGTACTTTAAAAATAATCGGTGCAAAAGTTAGTAATGGAATTACGCAACAGAAAGCCTCATCACCCGACATCCAGGAGAACGGGAGGTATCTCATCGCATGATAAAGAATGTAAAGCAGCGATTGCAGGCATCATCATCATTATCATCATCATCATCATCATCATCATCATCAAAACCACTATTGAGACTGTTCCAAGAGAGACATTTATCATATTTAATATGTGAAAGAGATGTTAAAAAAAAAAAGCAAAACTGAAACCAAATAGTGTGACGATAGATGAAGACTTGTTTCCGAGTCCCGAAGTCTTAATGGGTGCTATTCATAGACATTTCGCAGCACGCGCTACGAGCGTACTAAGCTATCCCGGCTATCCACTGGTTACTAGTACAGAATTCAAATCATATCCTATCGCTAACACTGGTTTATGAATACGAAAAACGCTGATAATCCACCGAAAGCCCGCTCTAAAAATGTCTATGAATACGGCCCTAGATGTCGGAGAGGATCATTTTCAGTGCCAGTAGTAGAAGTACTGTTTTTTTAGAGCTTATGGCATCATTTTTTAATATATTTACCTAATCTGTAATCAGTTCCTCCCCCTTCCCGTGGATTCATGTTCCCTCTCTTTTCTCCGCCCGAGTAAGATACTTGAATTCATTACCGCTCTTCCAGAACTGCTATGCAGACTGAAAAAACAAATCGAAACTGCGCGCATTTGCATTACCCTTTGTTTGCAAGCCAAACTAATTTAAGTGGTATAAATCTAGCCAATTATATTGCACACACACAAAGCCGTGTTTTGAAATATAAGCTTTCAGTGTTTTGTATTGAAGCATTTGGGTATTATGTAACGTTGCAGTGCGATATTGTAGAGTAATGGGAATAGCATGTGCTTTGTTCCTTCTTCCTGACAAACTTAACGTTGAAAACAATTGTGTTAAACTGGCTGTGGATCGTAAGGGAAAATAATAGTAATAATAATAATAATAATAATAATAATAATAATAATAATATAATAATTTAACTAAGATTATACATAATTAATCGTATAGACTACGTTTTATTATGTATTTCATTACAGTATTATGTTATTAAGTCCCTGTATCATGTGGAAATATTGCAGAGCCTACAATAATAACAAGACTACACTCTCTAATAGCGATTTTCGGTCTGACAGCGACAGTGGCATACGCAGAATTTTGTCAAGGGGAAGGTTATTATTAAAATTGTTTATCCATTTTGAATCTCGCGTACACTACTTTTAACACTTGAATATAATTAATTGATTAACTAGTGGACTTACTCGTGTTAATTATGTAAGATTTGCGCGGCTTACAGCTGTTTCAGTGCTTCACGCACCATCCTCAGAGCCTACTAGATCACGGCGTCATCTCGAACTTCTTTGCCTGTTATGTGGGTGTGTTTGATTGTTGAAAGGTGTTGAAGAGTGGAGTCAAATAGTGTGTGAAATTGACCTGTATATTGAGAATTTAATCGGGGTGTGTTTTAGTGTGTTTGTATATTTCGTATTGTTCTAGTGTGTTGAGTTTTTGGTTCTTGGGTTGTATGTGTAGGATTTCCATGTCCGTAGGACAGACAGGCGGATCATTCCAAACACGCTACAAAGAACACATTAAAGCAATAACCAGAGGACACAATACATCTACATACGCCGATCACATAACCAATGCTAACCATACATACAATAACATAAATACGGACATGGAAATCCTACACATACAACCCAAGAACCAAAAACTCAACACACTAGAACAATACGAAATATACAAACACATTAAAACACACCCTGATCAAATTCTCAATACACAGGTCAATTTCACACACTATTTGACTCCACTCTTCAACACCTTTCAACAATCAAACACACCCACATAACAGGCAGAGAAGTTCGAGATGACGCCGTGATCTAGTAGGCTCTGAGGATGGTGCGTGAAGCACTGAAACAGCTGTAAGCCGCGCAACGTAATTAACTCGAGTAAGTCCACTAGTTAATCAATTAATAAAATTGTTTACAATAATTTACATTATCGATATTTAAAATTTTGTGTATTATTATTATTATTATTATTATTATTATTATTATTATTATCATCATCATCATCATCATCAACAGCTGAGTTTTGACAGGGGAATGTGAAACTAGTTCCTAGAAGAACATTCGCGGCAACATATTCACGCAGCGGCTACGAAGAAACATTTGACAATGTGAAATTTTCACTAATCTCGCGAGAATCATTTCACGACGTTTTACTAAAAATTGTAAAACTGAGCTTTGCGGTCGCTTAAACGTATAAAAAAACCCGGAACGATGTGAAGTTCATATTAACATATGAATTGTCAAATGCACAAAACGTTAAACGAACGTTTTACAATAAAGTCTGAACTCAAGCTAACGAAAGGGTGAATTCCGCTCTTAATAGTTATTTACGGTACTTGTGAGGTAAGTGCATCTTTATTGCGCGAGTGGAAAGATTTAAGCACGAGGCGTCAGCCGAGTGCTTAAATTACACGAGCGCAATAAAGATCACGCTCACAAGTACCATACGTAATTTTATCCATGACCATAACAAAAAAATTACGTTTTATAAAAGAAAATATATTGAAAATAAGTCCTCATTTAATTACGTATCATGGTATGGATTTTAGAATCGATATGTGTATTAGATATTCTTAGGAAAATATTTGGGGCTAAGAGGGATGAAGTTACAGGAGAATGGAGAAAGTTACACAACGTAGAGCTGCACGCATTGTATACTTCACCTGACATAATTAGGAACATAAAATCCAGACGTTTGAGATGGGCAGGACATGTAGCACGTATGGGCGAATCCAGAAATGCATATAGAGTGTTAGTTGGGAGGCCGGAGGGAAAAACACCTTTGGGGAGGCCGAGACGTAGATGGGAAGATAATATTAAAATGGATTTGAGGGAGGTGGGATATGATGGTAGAGACTGGATTAATCTTGCTCAGGATAGGGACCAATGGCGGGCTTATGTGAGGGCGGCAATGAACCTACGGGTTCCTTAAAAGCCAGTAAGTATGTGTACTAGATAGGTTATGATTTAGGAGGCCATGATTAGTGAAGAATGGTATCTAAGGCTTGGATAAATAACAAATTATAATTAATTATATAATTTTAATATATACTTCTTCATTTTAAACGTGTATTTTTGTCTTTTTGAAGTTTCAGGGATTATTTAGATGTGTTCACGGGACTAATGTGATTAAAATAATTTCACATTTTACTTCTGTAAACTTAAGAGGGATATTGAAACTTAATTAATCATCGTGTCTGTTTAGCTCAGTTGACTAACGCGTGTTATAGAATCCTATAAACGCAACCTTGAGTTTCAAGTCTCCTTGCCTCCCAAAAGGTAAATTATTACAAATTAAAAAAAAAAACGTATTAGATAATTATGAATGCAATGCACAAATTACGACGTAGTAGATAGAGAAAAGAGAAGGAGATTGAGTGTATGTATATTTAAGAAATGGTAATAAAGAAGTAGAGGTAGTGACATCTAGTAACTAATATATTAACTTCTTGAGTAATAGGTGAATGGAAAAGTATACGTGTGTGCCCGGGTACTAGGAAAATACTAATGAACTGTGAGGTAAAGTCTTTATCTTACTAGTGGAATAAAGTAATGTTGAATAAAAGCCTACTTTACAAACGCAAAAGTATTTAGTAAAGGCATGTTTTTCGTTATGGTCATGGATAAAATGAGTTTAAAATCGACAATGCACAATATTTAATACACTCAGGGACAAAAAAAAACCGGACACTTTAATATTTGCTGGTATTTTGCAAAACATTATCTTCTCATACAATATTATGGTAGCCATCTGTTGTTATGGAGATGTGTATACATTGTTGATTGTTTTTTGTTTTATAAACAAGCCATTACAACCAAATATTCCAATTTTGCTTTCGGAGTCTCAGCTATAACAATTTTGTCTCAACCATTTTGTGCTTCATTATCGTTATCATTCGTTATTTCTTTATTTTTACATTTTCTGACTTTAAGTGGGGTTGTAACATTTGTCTTAAAACAAGATGCGACCTGAAGATGTGGCTCGAGCTGTAGCCCTTTACGATGATGGACGCAGTGTACGTTACATTGCAAATGTTATGAATATGGCTAGAAACACAATCCATGATACCATAAAACGGTATAGAGAGACCCTAGAATATACCAGAAGACCATGTTCGGGTCGTCCAAGAGCTACAAATCCAAATGAAGACAGTTATATGGTGTTGAGAGTTCTTAGGGAGCGCAACCTGCCAGCTACTAGTGTAGCCCAGCAATTTGTTAACATGCATGGACGCCCAATTTCGGCCAAAACAGTTAGAAGGAGGTTGAAAGCAAGTGGACTGATATCAAGTAGACCTGCAACTGGTTCCAGACTTCTCAGGATGCATCGAGTTGAACGACTGCGTTTTGCAAATGATCACAGGGATTGGAGAAATGGACAGTGGAGCTGTGTTCTGTTCACCGATGAGTCCCGTTTCAATCTGTGCTCACCTGATGGACGTGAAAGAGTTTGGAGAAGGAGGGGAGAACGATTTTCACAGTGTTGCATTTCCGAAAATGTGCCGTATGGAGGTGGTGAAGTGATGGTTTGGGCAGGAGTGTGTACGGATGCTCGTACAGAGTTGGTTTTTGTTGAAAATGGAAGACTAACAGCTGATAGGTATATAAATGAATGTTTGGCTGATCATGTTGTGCCATTTGGCCAATTTGTAGGCGATAATTTTGTTTTAATGCATGATAATGCACGTCCGCATATTGCCCATACGGTCGGAGATTATCTCCAGGAAGTGGGAATCCATGTTCTTCCATGGCCAGCAAGGAGTCCAGACATGAACCCAATTGAACACGTGTGAAACATGCTGGGACGTCGTGTTAAGAATAGACGACTGAGACCAGAATCGTTACAAGAGTTGAGGCGAGCACTTGGCGAAGAATGGGAACTTATTCCTCAAGAAGACATTGCTAACCAAATTGAGAGCATGCCAAGACGTATGGATGCAGTTATTCAAGCCAGAGGGGGTAATGCCCGTTACTAAAAAGAGTTTTTAATGTTTAAGGCACCATAAAATGAAAAAACAGTTAGACCAAACGATGCCATAGTTATACGCCCTTTGTAATTTTTTGTAAATTTTCTCATCAGAGATTTTTTTTTCAAATGTTGTCGTATAAGGTGCTAAATGAAACATTATTTTGTTTAAATGGGTTTTGTTTCATTTTGAAATAATTGGCAACAAAATACAAGCAAATATAGAAGTGTCCGGTTTTTTTTTTGTCCCTGAGTGTATTATCTACACTGCAGAACTGTCGAAACTATCATTTCAATATGTATTACAACAAGTTAAATTTCATATTGTGTCAGCTTCATTTTATTACAAGGTCGATATTAGCGGTAGGTCTCTCTATAATAAAGAAAACATTGTTATAATTCGAACGTGCCGCAGCCCCAAGCAGAGGGATTATATAGAAGGAGAGATGGGAGGACTTATGCATTATGTCGATGTAGATTTTGTTACTCTGATAGTGAAAAATTAAAGAAGAAAAAACGATTATGGATAAAAAAAACTCAATCTAAATCGGTCTTTTTTTTGTCTTCGAAAAGTTCAAAGGGGGGTTCAAACCTGGTAACCATCACCATGCTTTCGTGTTTCCAGAACCAGATGGTCGTGCATGAACACGGCCTACTGGACTAAAATGAGGTTTCGAACGCACAGTTTTCTATAATTTTAGGAAGCCGTGATAAGATTTACACATTGTTGGCAGTGAGATTTTATTGTTTTGTACTAGTATAGGCCTAGCAGAGAAAAGATAAATTTATTATTGTTTCTGTATTGTCTTCATATTATTCAGGTTAGGGTTCATAAGTCTTTTTGTCTCATTAATTCGCAAATAAAAATACACATTAACTTACTCAAGAATAGCTTGAATTGATGTTTATTTTATTTTTCATAGCAACAATATTAAAACAATTAAACAGAAGTATGTATAAATAAAATAATCTTTGCTGACTTTTGAATAATCATAAATTAAATAATTTATTGCACAGCCAAATAAAATTAACTTGGTGGCTATTCGTGGTAGGCCTACACAACGCTTTCTTTATCCCACCAAACGCATAACATCATCCTTTGTGGATCATCTTCTGTACGGGGTGTTGTAACGAGAGAACCATTTTCTTACAGTGCTTTATCCGGTGGCATTTTCTTCGTAAACGGTACAAATGTTTCGAGCCGCCTCCGCTGCCTTTGCTTATCTATTAAACTCAAACAAAAGATTATATCGGAAGTGTTCTTTTTTCCACTTGACATTCCATCTTCTTTAGCCAAAAATAGCACAGACTTTCTTCAAATCTGCAAAATTCAGGGGTATTTACAAGCACAACACTCCAAATAAAAAATGAGAAATGGCAAATGACAAACGATAAACAATCTTCTAGCAACGCAGTTTTGTGATAACAAACAAAAACTCTACGAACTTAGCATGAATCTAATATTTAAGCTGTTTTCATTTTGTAGGGAATAAGATTTGTAGTTGATACAATGTTGTGTTAAATGACTGAGATACGAGAAAAGTAGGATGATGTGGTAACAGTTTCTCTACTTCTACAGCGTAACCAGTCTTCAGAGGATCGAAGAAACCTTTCTCTAGGGGATTCTGAAAGTCCATCCCCCAGCTTTTGTGGAAACTCCTGCGCTCCATCGCATTTATTCCCAATGATTTGGCACTTTTCCCTACTTCCTCCTCCAGATCTTCCTTTTATTGCCTTTACCAATCGTTCTGTATATAAAGGTTTCCTGGCACCTTCTCTTTCGTACTTTTCAATTTTCTTGCAAATAAAATAGTCAATAGGCAACTAGCCTAATTTCAAGGCAGGTTTTAGTGTTCATCTTTCTGAACATGATGTCGTTTGAAAAGTGGCGGTAAACTAAATTATTTTATATTGTTTTCGGCCATTAAGTGACAGAAATCTTGTGCTTAGCAATACTGCAAGTTTTGCGCAAACTTATGTTTAGTTTTTAAATTCAGGCACGTGCGTATTTCTTTCTGCCAATCGTGTGTTGTAATTATAATTTCTCATTTCTTTGTTTACACCAGGGACAAGGGTTGGTTGGGACAGAAAGTATTAATAGTAATGCTGTTTATAATTTTAAGAAATGTAAAGATGTTCATTACGCAAAAGGTAAAAAGCAACAAAAATAATATTATCTTTGATATAACAGCCCTTGTTAAAGATATTTGTAAGGACAAATTACCTATAAAACGAATATCTTGAGAATCCCTCATAACATGACCTACCACCCCACACCCGGTCACACGCCCATTTATCTCAGTAGAGGTGAACGATCACTGACGAGTACGGGATAACATCCATCAGCACGTTGATCTCCCAGCCGTTTATGTTGGTTTGCTATAACTGATTACGCTTTTGTGGCTCTGACACAGGGTTAGGCGAGTAAATTACCTGTACACACACACACACACACACACACACACATATATATATATATATATATATATATATATATATATATTATAATGTACCGAAGTACATATGATATTTCCATGCAGATTTTCTGCGTCATACGATGAAAGAGTAATGGAACGGAGAAAAATTCTCTCCGGCGCCGGGATTTGAACCCGGGTTTTCAGCTCTACGTGCTGACACTTTATCCACCAAGCCACACCGGATTCCACCCCGGTGTCAGAAGAATCGTCTCAGTTTTAAGTTCCAACTCTTGGGTTCCCTCTAGTGGCCGCCCTCTGCACTACGTCATAGATATCTATGAACCTAGGACCGAAGTCCACACCTGTGCTGAGGTGCACTCGTTATGAGGGACTAGTTGGCCGGGATCCGACGGAATAAGCGCAGTCTTAAATCACGAAGTGATTTACGCATATCATATATATTATTATAATGCACCTCAGCACGTGTGTGGACTTCGGTCCTAGGTTCATAGATATCTATGACGTAGTGCAGAGGGCGGCCACTAGAGGGAACCCAAGATTTGGAACTTAAAACTGAGACGATTCTTCCGACGCCGGGGTGGAATCCGGTGTGGCTTAGTGGATAAAGCGTCAGCACGTGGAGCTGAAAACCCGGGTTCAAATCCCGGCGGCGGAGAGAATTTTTCTCCGTTCCATTACTCTTTCATCGTACCTGTATGTATTTTACATGTCATTTATATGTAAAATACGTAATGTAGAAAATTGTTCATACGCGGAGTAATAAACTAATATTGATTTTGACAATCTAAACATCAAGTACTTCATTCCGTTTAAGTCCTGATAAGAAAAATGTCTGTTGCAGCAGAAGAAATCTAATTTTGTTTTGTGCAGTTTTTACATAGATTACAGCATTTGTTCATACTTGATTTCATTCACTCTAATACTTAGAAAAATAACAATGGTTTGCTTACTTTCAGTTTGTTTGTTGTAAAAACTCCATAACATCCTAACTAATTTATTTTCTTTGGAGACTATATATATTATAAAACACAACGAATAGTGAATAAACCTAACATTTAGCAACTAATGTCACTTTTAAATACATCTTGACAATTAAAATAAAATTAAACTAAACAGTTTTTATTGATTTTCCGAAAGTTTTGTTTTTGTCACTTATGGCGTTTTAAAAATAAACGAATCTAGTGATAAAGGCCTTTTTATAGTATAACAGTTAAAGATTTGAACATAATAACTCATTAAATGTAATAATTTTCCAAATTTTATGTGGTTAATGACTAATCATCAAAGAGTTGGGAAGCATGGCTGAATAGACTTTTTGTATGTTAGAACATTAATAAACTTTTTTTTTTTTTTTCAGTCTTCGTTTCCACTGGCATTACTATCTTTATTGGTCGTAGGTCATGTGTACAGTTCTGTGTAGAATCCTTTCACTTCATCCGGTATGAATTCCAAAATATTCTTAAGATCTCCATTTTTTTAACATTAATTGGTAGTCTCGAGTTATAAGCTGGGTTTGTTGGCAGTTCAAACGGTAAATTTTCATTGCAAACTGAACAAAGAAAGGCTGAAAATAAAAGTTCTTGGAAGTTTTTTTACGTATTTTACATTTATTACCTTAATTACGCATTATTTACTGTAATGTAAATAACCTAAAGTAAAGTCCCAACTCTGCTCTGATATAGGAGAGGTAGAAATGCACTACACAATTGAAATTTGGAATGCCCATCTCTTCTTCATTATTTATCCATGTTCCTGCTCTTTCCTTATTTTTGGCTCAATTTTCGGTGTTTTATTGCACGCTTTCTTTCACGCCATGCTCTCATTCGGTCTGCCTCTAATTTCGACAAATTGTCTAGTAAAAAAAGCTTCTCAACAATGTAATTCCACTCACTGGTTTCGACTGTATAACGTGACAACGCTACACAGAAGACGTACTGTCTTCAGGCAGCCGAATTGCCACTAATTCATGCATTAATTTGTGTAAATTGGTGGAAAATCTCAAACATAAACAACTTTATTTACGCGGTAACAAAGCAACGTACACAATCCTGTAGCAACAGCATGCAAAGCCTTCTTAAAACTTGCTTTACAGAATTTTGTTTCACATCGTTCCACTCGCACTCTGTCTAAGAAGTTTTACTTCAAAAAGATTTTTTAAAATTTGCTACACTATTTTCGGCTTCGCATGAATCATTATTAAATGTATTATTTGTTGAAGTGAATACGTCTGTAAGCTCAGTCCAGTACACAGAAAGTCGACCGACACATTTTCAGGCGAGTTTTGTCGCGCCTATAATTTCTAAACTACACGACAAGTTCCAGTGAAATAAACTGCAATCAACGTATTCAACGTGCCTCGAGTTCAAGGAGTGACATCATTTAGCAATGCGCGGGAAGGGGGAACTTGCACGAATTGGCGAGTCGCACGGCAGCCGAGACAGTGTTACTCGAGATGCGAAGCGATAGAACATTCGTAGAGGTATCAAACTATTCGTACCGGTAACGAACAGGCTATAATCTCAATTGAGCAAAAATCAGCAATCGACAAGTTAAATTAGAAAAATTCACGAATGAAATTGAGTGAAGAGAGAAATTTCGCAATGTCGAGGCATATGCAGCACAAATGGGAGCGGGTATATAGGCAACGGATACCTTACATTCAACATCCTATCCCGAGGAACGTATTCACGCAAAAAGAACTTGCGACTATCTCCGATACAGCCTACCTCGATATTTTTAGCGATTCCATTCGCTACAAGAACGTGTGTAGAAATATCACTGCTCTTTTATCTTGAAATTAATAAAGGAATGCAATTGACAGAGGAGAAAACTTCGCTCCGGCACCCGGGATCGAACCCGGTTGTACGTACCAAGCGCTCTAACCACTGAGCTACGCCGAAGTTCAGTCCATTCGATTCGGTGCTATGGATTGAACTTCGGCGTAGTTCAGTGGTTAGAGCGCTTGGTACGTAGAACCAGGGACCCGAGTTCGATCCCCGGCGCTGGAGCGAATTTTTCTCCTCTAATATCAATTATTGTTATAACAGATATGGTAAGGATGAGCACATTTACTACTTATCCTCTGAGCAATATTATTACTGCTGCTGCTGATAATGACACTGACAGTATATTCTGTAGGACCAAAAATTAATCTTTACGTGAAAGGGATGCAATCAATTGCCCTTAAATACTATTAGTAGGCCTACATGTGACCAATTTGCTCGCTTAATTTTTAAATAAATTTTGTTACTAAAACATGAATATAATGACATGTTTATTGTATTCCAATATCTTTCTTTGGTAAACACAGTCGTTTTTCAAAATATAAAATACCTACAGTACTCTTTTAAATAGCGTAGCCATATGACATAGCAATAATTGAGTTTTCCTAGGTCGCGTGAAACGTGCTGGGGCGTGAACGATTTAGTCTGACGTCATGTCCGTTACATTCTCGATCAAGAATTTTTTGTCAGTACGCTCTTCCCTTAGCCTTAAACATATTACTTATTACTAGCGGCATGGCAGCGCAGAAAGATAGATAATTTTATTTTACACCAGAGCTACGTGCGCCTGTTACACGAAGTGAAGCAGCCCGCACTACGAGAGTGATGAAATGTTTCGATCGGTATTCTTGGGGAGCAGTGATTAAATTATTTATTAAAGTGACGGATTGTTGAATATGTGTTGAGTGGCTATGATTTCAATGGCTATCTCTCCATTTTACGGAAAATGTACGTTTCGATAAAGATAGAAGTTTATTCTATTCTCTTTTATTTTCTTTACCTAATGCATTTCTCTGAATTTTTTACTAAACAATCCCTGTCTTTCTAAATTATTCTGTAGTGTTTTTATTCTGGATCTTTATGGCCACCCTCATTGAGGCCAGATTATTTTCTTTAAATATTTATATATTACTTGAAGTTACAGATTGAAAACGCAATTTTCAAAATTAAATTTTGTTGGCATTTCTTGATGAAGATATGTCGAACAAAATATCTAAATTTATAAAAATCACTGGCGTAATTAACACCGTCTTCAAATCATCCCATGTTCAGAAACATACAAGGCTAAAGGTATATAAGACACTAGCTCGACCGGTCCTCACTTACGGTAGCGAGGCATGAACAATCAGAAAAGCTGATGAGCAAAGGCTGACGACAGCTAAAATGAGGTTCATGAGACGAACAGCGGGATGCTCTTTGCTGGAACACCGTAAAAATGTGGACATATTGCAGGGACTAAAAATGGATCCTATAGTTAATTTTGTTCAACAATATCGACTTCAGTGGAAAAAAACATGTCGAAAGGATGGATCGCACTAGATGGCCTAAACAGATTCTTACTTATGTACCAAGAGGAAAGAGGAAATTGGGAAGACCACGAAAGCGCTGGCATGAGACCGTAACAGATCCTGTAGGGTCTAATACGTGACGGATATGATGATGACCTATGGCGAAGTGCATCAACATTGATTAAAAACGCAGTAATCATAGATTACGAAACGATGGTTAAACAGTAGCCGTGGTTAAAATGTAATTTATGTGCACCATTCATAATCACCGATTACTAAAACTTGGCTAGCTGACACCTCATTTAACCAGAGTAAAGTTTATGATGGTACATTGTTTCTACAAAATGACTAAAGGAAAGCATCCATACCGCTGCAAAGATAATAGTCAACGTCTAAAAACGACTGCGCTCACTATGTTCTACATCGAAATGAACGTATCCTACATTTTCGCGTTGCATTTGTTTGCCTTTGGGCGCTGTTATATTTGTGAGTTCCATTTCTTTGTTTTTCAGTACTTTTAGGTTAAAATCGTACAAAATGGAAAATTGAATCCAAAAATGATTATATCCCAATGTTAGGTTGAAGTATCGATAGACTTAATTACTAGATTTAAATGTAGGCCTATTATATAAAAAAGATGGAATATCCATAAAGGAAAAGGATGCAGAAAATTGGTAGGAATGTGTGTACGATCTTGGACTACACCAGGGAATTGTGCATTATCCTAAGATCCATCCATAACCTCTCTTTGTTCAGCCAGTGACATAGAGAAAGAGATACTGGTATTCGAGTATTCCCTCTTAAAATACAGAAAATAATAGTTACATAGAATCGTAATATAAGCAGCCGATCCGTAGGAGAAATATGATTGTTCTTGCGTTATTTCAATTGATCCATTTGTAGATTTTGATAAACGAAATCCCTCCTGAAATTTTTTGTCACCTAAGAATTCGTAAGAATTCTCTCTTTCCACTAAATAACCTTCACGCTCACGCTCTATCCAAGTAATTCAAGTACTGCACAATAATAATCGTCTTCGAAATAAACACCTGTGATTATGGCCGCCATTTTGCTTTACTTGCTCTACTAATCGCTGGTTATCTCCTTTAACCGCTCATATTTGGCCGGTTAGAGATTACTGTGGTTAACTTCCTATTTAAGTCGTAACCGAGGTCGATCCACCGTAAAAATGCTTAATCGGGGATTAGGTCACAATTTTAACCGATGGTTACACTAACCGACGTTGATGCACGTGGGCACTAATGTAACCTACAACCAAACATAGCACAGCAATGCATTATCTGTAGTAATTGCACGGGTGCTGTTTCATCTTATCGGGCTTGTGAAATTATGCTAATAAGATGAAACCACGAGTGCAATTTAATAAGATTATTGAACGAATGAAATTTAATAACTTGCAAAACCGAATTACTTACGTGAATGGTAATAATTATTATAAAACACAGCAATAAGACATTATGTTTCCTTGTAATGAAGTTCAAAAAACAAACTGCTATCTATCACGGCATACTGAATACTATTTCCAACTACTCAGAGCGGAAATACGAAACAACAATACTTAACGTCAAAAATAAGATAAGCTGAAACGTTACATTAACATTTTTACAGACATTTATATTTTGGCCATTGGTGATTCTGTTGGGTTTGCGTTTCTCTGAATTTTTTACTAAACAATTCCTGTCTTTCTATTCTGTAGTGTTTTTATTCTGGATCACCCTCATTGAGGCCAGATTATTTTCTTTAAATATTTATTATTAGACCCTACTTGAAGTTACAGTTATTGAAAACGCAATTTTCAAAATTAAATTTGGTGAATGTTACTTATGTCCCGACCACTGTATGAGACATAGGCCAGTTTTACACTAATCCTAAACATATTTAGTATAACTTGTTGCTTGTGAGCCATCCCAAACCCCGACCTTTACCCGTAAGAGTGCCAGTCCTACTCGTCAGTCAAGGCCTTCTGACAAATAAAAGCAATTGACAATAGATATCTCAGTCGTGACAACCTCATAAAATATCCTATAAATTGAATAATCGATCTTGCTACGTACAACATAGGCTAATTATATTATATTATTACCCATTTCAGCGAGTACTGACGACTACTGCAAAATACGATAATTTGGTCCAGGGAGCATTCTCTTTTGGCACAAGGATGATTTATATAACATGTTTGTAAATTAGTCTTTTAAATACCGGTACATTCTTTAATAAATCACTGAAAAACAAATGTGAATATAGGATGTGGAGTTAGTACGAAATTATTATTATTTTTTGGCGCATCATTTTTACGTAAATAACTACAAATAAAAACTAACATGCCACATAACATTATTTTAAGAAATACAGGAAACAAGCATGAATAATCTTCACCATTCTTAATGATCTTGGGATAGAAAAAAAACGTATGGAATAGAAATTACATACAAATGTGCGTGTAATAAACAATAAACAAACCATCTTCGATTAATTATTTCAAAACAACGTGAATATAGCGTGGATTGTATAGGAAAATAATTTCTTATATGTTGCTCCCAATGTGCATTATTGTTAAATTATGAAAACAAATGAAAATTAACATGGCATAGCATGGCATATAAACACTATTTGAAGAAGGATAGGAGATATTAAGTAATATTCATCGTTCTTAATGATTTTGGATGGAAAATAACAATAACATATGTATAAAATAGAAATTACATACAGGTGAGCATATAAAAAACAGTAAGTAGAATCATATTTGATTATTAAGCTTAAATTACTCCAGATTTAGTGTAAGAGGGGCCTATATCTAACGATGTCTCCCAGCAAATTACTTAATTTAAAAACAAAAAATCTTGTTAGAAGATTGAATTTGTGTATTTTCTCTGGAACTTTCCAAATATTTATAGGCAGTCTTTTACATTAGATTGCCGAAAATTGGTTTATAGCGCCACATTGGCAGTGATAAAAGTGTGAAATATTCGTTCAGTGGCCGGTGGATACTCTACATTGACCTTAAATTTTGTTGGCATTTCTTGATTTTCTGTGATTGACACTGAAGTATTCTACGAAGCGTCTTATCAAGAGACACAACTGTGATTGGTTGATTTGAAGGTGGTTCTGAAACATTATTGGCCAATATCGCAAATTCATCCTATACGTTGAAGAGTCATTATAAATTATAACGTGAAATATTAATACAGGAATTTCTCTGCATATAATTGAAACAGTCTCCCTCGGTGGTGCAGTTGGTATAGAGCTGGCCTTTTGTGCCCGAGGTTGCGGGTTCGATCCCGGCCCAGGTCGATGGCATTTAAGTGTGCTTAAATGCGACAGGCTCATGTCACTAGATTTAGTGGCATGTAAAAGAACTCCTGCGGGACAAAATTCCGACACACCAGCGACGCAGTTGCGAGTGTCGTTAAATAAAATGTAATCTAATTTATAATTAAAACAAACTTTACTCACTACTTGCAGGAACAGTTTTTATTCCGCTTAATTTTCATAGATTTATTTAGCTTCTCCTTAATTGAGTTCAACCAAGTTGAACCACCAGTTAACTGTTACATGTTTTTGTTGCATTTGTTCACATTATTAAATTCGGTGTACTTGCTGGGATACTCTTTACAACCGAAAAATAAGTTCAGTTAAAATTTAATTCCTGGTCTCGGATTAAGTATTTCCAGTGGTGATATTCGGACGGTTCGCACCTATTCGGACATGAGAGAACCGGTTGTTAAACTTTTTGAATATCACCACTGATTATTTTTACACCTGACCCTATAAACAATTATCATTCCTGACGATGACAAAGGTAATGGTTAGCATGCCTTACCGTGAAACGAGCGAGCCAGGGTTCACATCCTGGTTGGGACACGTTACCTGGTTGAATTTTTTTTTTTCGAGGTTTTCTCTCAACCCATTAAGAGCAAATGCTGGGTAACTTTCGGCGCTGGACCCTGGACTCATTTCGTTGGCATTATCACCTTCATCTCATTCAGACGCTAGATAATCATAGCAGTTGATAAAGCATCGTAAAATAATCAATTAAAATAAAAAATAATAACAAAGGAACTGAATTATGTAACACGCAAATGTCAGGAAGTGTGTGTCTTCTTCATGATATTCACTTTTAACTGTTTTGAAAAAGATACGCGAGTTTTATATTGGCTACGCAAAAGCTAGCTTTTCACAAGTCGAATCTATCACCGTCACAGAAGACACATTTAAGTGTCTCAAAGTCAGGACAGCTATGAATAGCCGAGCAGAAAGATGTTATGGTTGACCTCGATTTAGACTTTACTGTCTGTTTTTAGGTTTTCCGCGACATTAACGCAATATTTAAAATTACCAACAGGAATTTGGGCAAGCAAATGCTGAGACAGGGACTAGAAAAACTGTCTCTTTACAAATGGTTCAACTGCACTGTGCATGTCTGCATTGTTTTGATTATTGATTGCCCAGTTTTCATGTATTATTATTATTATTATTATTATTATTATTATTATTAATATTATTATTATTATTAATTGTATTGTACTTAGTGATGACTGTCAGTCACTTCAAAGTGACATCAACTCAGTTGCAAAATGGTCGGAAGGCAATGATATGAAAATTAACTTCTCCAAAAGTAATGTAAGAACCCTTTCTAGAAAAACTTCTTCACTGAAATTTAATTATTATTATCTAAATAATGTTCTAATAAACAGAACTGATTATGTAAAATATCGGGGAATATACGTTGACAGTAAACTATATTTTCATAGTCATGTTGATTACAATTACATTCATGCAACCAAAACGTTGTAAGTAATACGATCAATAACTTACTCTTTTTCCACGCCCGATTCTCTTCTAATACGATCGAAACTCGAATATGCATCTGTAGTTTGGAAGTCGATTACAACTACTGATTCGGCTAAATTATAAAATATACAAAGAAAATGTATATTTTATGTTAATTCAAATTTCTGCCCATTAATTCCGGGTATAGTCATGAGAGAAAATGTGAATACTTTAATTGTCGAAGCCTATATGCTAGATGCCATGAGCTCGATTATCTATTCTTTTGTAAGATCCTCAGAGGTGATATATCCTGTGACTCTTTATTAAATAATATTAGCTTACGTAGTGGCCGGGTAGCTCAGTTGGTAGAGCAGCTGGCTACGGACTGAAAGGTCCGGGGTTCGATCCCAGGTGGTGACAGGATTTTTTCTCGTTGCCAAACTTTCAGAACGGCCCCAAGGTTCACTCAGCCTTCTATAAAATTGAGTACCGGGTCTTTCCCGGGGGTAAAAGGCGGTCAGAGCGTGGTGCCGACCACACCACCTCATTCTAGTGCCGAGGTCATGGAAAGCATGGGGCTCTACCTCCATGCCCCCCAAGTGCCTTCATGGCATGTTACGGGGATACCTTTACCTTTTTACCTTTTATTAGCTTACGTATTCCGACGAAAGATATGAAAGCTCACAAACTTTTCTGTAATAGAAATTCAAAATTTCTTTCACTAGTCTCCAGATTCATTAAAAATGCCAACATACATGTTAATAATACTTGGAGAATCAAGCGAGTTGGCTCAGACGGTAGCGTTGAGACTCGTATTCGGGAGGTCCCGGGTCGAAACCCCGTGGCCGACCAATCTGACTGGGGTTTTTCATGATTTTCTCAGTCACAAAGACAAATGCCGGATTGGAAATTTACATACCATGATTTATCACCGCCTCAGTCACCAATATCATAAACATTAATCAAAATCTATAATCAGTTACATGAACACAAGCCATCTACAACACACAATAGAAACAGGAACTCAACAATAGTGTAAACGGCCTGCTGGTATGCCCACACATTCTAAACACGAGATATGACCACAGATGTTAAAGCGTGTATAAAAAATGCTTGGAGAACTGTTAAAACAATTGTAATATGACCAGAAATATGATTTTCTACCATGTTTGGTCAAATATGCCCTAATGCTTAAATATGGTAAAATATACATTCATATGTTCAATAAAAACCGTGTCATCTTGTTCAGGAAAGCTAAGAAAATATTTAATTTAACTTATTATTAGTCAGTTTATATTTTCTGACAGCCAAATAGTCCACACCTGTGGAGTAACGGTCAGCGCGTCTGGCCGTGAAACCAGGTGGCCCGGGTTCGAATCCCGGTCAGGACAAGTTACCTGGTTGAGATTTTTTCCGGGGTTTTCCCTCAACCCAATAAGAGCAAATGCTGGGTAACTTTCGGTGCTGGACCCCGGACTCATTTCACCGACATTATCACCTTCATTTCATTCAGACGCTAAATAACCTAGATGTTGATACAGCGTCGTAAAATAACCCAATAAAATAAAAAAAAAAATAAAAAAAAAAGACAGCCAAATATTAATTTACAGTCACTGATAAATGTATCGCACTGCAAGATACCACTCCCCTCTATCTCTCCATAGGTCTTCTCCTAATTGTCTTCTTTCCATAGCTTCCAGAATGCCCTTTTTCCATGTTGTCGTAGGTCTTCCTTGATGGGGTCAAATGATATACCAACCTTGGTAATCTTTCCGTATTCATTCCCATCATATGCCCATACCATATTAGTTGTTTTGTGAAAATATCCTCTACAATATCATTCTTAACTTGCATTTTCTCTCTGATTATATCGTTTCTAATTTTATCTCTTCTTGAAATGCCTGCTGATCGTCTCCAATAATCCATTTCTAAGGCCAAAAATTTATTTTTGAATGCGTTTTGCAATTAAGAAATTTAATTTAACTTAATTTTGTAAAAATAGACCAGTGGAAAAATACATGCCATGGAAATCCGAGTCTTAGTTAGGCCTAAACCAATTTACTCTATCGGAACAATTAGTATTTTTCTAATTATTGTGTCTTTCGCCTCACAGAGTATGAACATCCATTCCGGAATCCTTGGTGAAACAAAAATAACTGTAACAACACTATGGTGCTGGCCTTCTGTGCCCGCTGTTGCGGGTTCGAACCCGGCCCAGACCGATGGCATTTAAGCTTGCTCATGTCAGTAGATTTACTGGCATGTAAAAATTTCCGCAAGACAAAATTCCGGCACACCGGCGACGCGAATGTTGTTAAATAAAACATAATTTAAATAAATTTATACAACATTATGAGCCACAGTCTAATGCTATTATCATTAGTTAGGCCATGAACCAGTGTAAATTGTGTGGCCACGACCAATGATACCGCCTTCCCTCGCTACTGTAATTAGGTCGCCGAAGCAGCGTATAAAATAATTGGACATGCCGCGCGGCCTCTGTCAGTAATATCTCGGTATCGAGAGCAGCTACAGATCTGTACGACCATTCATTTTGATTTGTAATCACGAGTTATACAATATTGAAGTGATGCTAGACACGTATGATACGCCTTGAGTGAACCATAGTAAAAAAAAATTGTTGTGAGCTGGGTCGTGAATGAACAAATGAAGCTCCTTAACTAATGAATGCTTTGCGGGTGGCAGAGGCGCGACTCCCATAAGGGGCAATGCTGCAGTTTTTGTTTTGTTTTTTTTTTTTCGAGTGTTATGAATGGAAACGTTCCGCTTTAAAAGCCTTCAGAAAACACAAACCTGCATGTGAATAACCCTTCGTCATACTTCTGGAGCACAAGCGCTTGACATGGCTCTCCGCGACCTTTCACCTTTCATTTGCTAGACTTGTATACCAGATATAAACACTGTCTTTGATCTCTTACATCATAATGGAATATCTTTTGTCAGTTAGTAAAGCAAACAGTTCATAGAGGAGACTGATGTGGATAAATCGTGCCTCTAGGAAAAGGTTACCACATTTTTTTCACAATTTCCGGGGACAAATATTGACATATGAAAAACTATTTTAAAGAATTAAAAATACTAACTCCATTTATAGACTAAAAAATTCTACTTGATTACTACTTAGACTAATGGTATTTTCAGAAGAGTGTATTTTTTATTATTTAACTACCACTTAAATTTTCAGAAGAGTGAATTTTTTATACAGGTCTTCTTTGGATCCCCAGTTTTGCAGCGAATTCCCGACAGCTCATGTTGAAGTTGATTAAGATAGAAAACATGGCTCGAAGAGTTTCTAAAACTCATTCTGGATTTTTGGCATGTCCACATTATTTTCAATGGAGAAAAAACTCTCTGCACTGAAGCATTACTTCCAGGAAAACACAGAGATAGTTCAATCAACTTCTGGTGTTGTGCACAGGAATTAATTTTCTCAAAGAAAAATAATAAAAAAAAAATCACTCCATTTTGAGTGAAGAGCAGTATTTTCTTCATTCCACTTTGCTATTTTCTCTGAAGTCACATATTTCTTCAAGCACTAGAAAACTAGTCGCCGGAGTGCTACTACCTGCTCTCGGGGTTTATGGCCTGTTATTCTGGGACTAGATCTCACGCAAAGTACTCATGAATTAATTCGGAAGGTCTAATTGAATGAGTAACAGAAATCTAGCAGTAATTCATATTTTTTTTTACCGTTCTTATGCGCAGTAATAATGAGTCCGCCAATTTATTCAGACGTGTGCAACAATCGAGAGAATATTCTCGGACTACCAGATTCCGCGCAACAAAATATTGCAGAAAGCAGTCTTCAGTTTTGTGCTCAATTTCGAGTGTGTAAGTTGTGTTCAGGGCTGGGCAAAATACTGACATCCAAGTATTTGAAATACAAATACAAAATACCGTACTTAAAAAGTTGTATTTGAAATACAAATACAAAATACTATAAAAAATTAACCAAAATACATTTGTATTTCAAATACTCAAAATACATTTGTATTTGAAATACTTACTCGATACAATATATAGGATGTTTCAAAAATACGGCGCATAATTTCAGGTATGTATTTCCCACATGTATACAATCAAAATAGTTCATTACAACATGTGTCCGGAAAAGCTTCATTTCCGAGTTATGGCCTTCACAACATTGAAATTCACCGGAACGTTTTTCTTTCCGCAGGTCGTTGTCATTACAGAAGATGTTCAAAATGTCCACCTCCTGCTTGAATATAGACCTCACATCGATGTCTCATTGACCTGCGAACACGATCCCAAACTCCAGGAGTATTGCGTATGTCCTCAGAACATGCCACAATTCGATTCTGAAGGGATTCCAAATCAGGCACCGGAGACGAATAAACCAATTATTTTAAATGGCCCCACAAGTAGAAATCGAGAGGGTTCAGATCAGGTGAGCGTGGAGGCCAAGCAATTGGGCCACCTCTACCTATCCATCGATCAGGAAACCTTCGATCCAAGTACCGGCGAGCCGTACGACTGAAGTGTGCAGGAGCGCCATCATGCAAGAAGTGAATGTGTTGACGATTGATCAGTGGAGTGTCTTCTAAAACATGGGGTATGGTGTTTTCCAGGAAGTTTGTGTACGCCTGCCCCGTAAGTCTGTTTACAAGTACATGGGGTCCAACTAATCGATCACCAATGATACCGGCCCACATGTTGAGGGAGAACCGCACCTGGTGATGAGATGGAACAGTTGCACGTGGGTTTTCTATACGCCCATACATGCTGATTGTGGAAATTTGTTATGCCATCTCGTGTGAACTATGCTTCATCTGTAAATAATACTAAGGCAGGAAAGTTCGGATTTACACCACACTGATGCAAGAACCACTGACAGAACCTAACTCGTGCAGGGTAATCTGCTGGTGTCAGGGCCTGTACACGTTGCAAATGATAAGGATACAATTGATGCTCTTTCAACAGTCTCCAGACAGTCGTATGAGAAACATTGACTTGCAACGCTACCCTTCGTGTGCTGATAGGAGTCATGTTCACAGCCTCCAGAATCTCCTCCTGTACTTCTGGAGTTTTAGATCTTGGTCGCCCCCTTCCCAAACCAGGAGAGTTAAATTTTCCATACTCGCACAGACGGTAATGGAGACGTACAAATGTCTTCCGATCTGGACATTGTCGCTGTGGGTACCTCTCCTGGTACAAACGACGAGCCAGCGCAGCATTGCCGTCCGCCTTACCGTACATGAAGTGTATCTCTGCCAGCTCTTGATTTGAATACATGTCGCACAGTCTAACGCCTACACAACACTGAATATAACCTTCGCCTCGGAATGAACTGTCAGAGTGCCCTCTTAATGTCTCCTTTGACGGCAACGATCTGCGGAAAGAAAAACGTTCCGGTGAATTTCAATGTTGTGAAGGCCATAACTCGGAAATAAAGCATTTCCGGACACATGTTGTAATGAATTATTTTGATTGTCTACATGTGGGAAATACATACCTGAAATTATGCCCCGTATTTTTTAAACACTCTGTATAGGCCTAAAGAAATAAGAATAGCCTATTACTGAAAATCTAAAATATTATATTAACATTAAAAGTATTTTTACCTCGAAATTTTATATAAACACTGTAACTGAACATTCTTCCTTTTCCCAGTCAGCAATGAAATCATGCTACATATGAATAATTACTGCTCCCTTTAAAAAAAAAAAAAAAACAGTTTCTCAAGAAGTTTATCAGATAAGGATCCCCTTGCCTGTGAATGGATAAATCCTGCAAAACAGAACAGTCTTACTACAGGTGCAGAGGTACACAAACTTGTATTATACTTTATAAAAGCTTGTTTCACTGTTGGGTAATTCTCTAGAGTGTACAGGGTTGTTCCTCTGCCATTGAAGATGAGATGGCTACCTGACACTGCCTCACCAAATGATAAGAAGAGGACACAGAATATGTGTGTGAAACCAGCTGAGCAGTTCTCTGTTACACCTGTTTATATCATGTTTGAATTGCAATATTTGAGAGACTGAGTCATCGAGTTCGGCAAGGAAACTTTGATTAATATTTCAAGACATCTGATATAATTTCTGAGGATTTGGGTTTCCTAGACGCATTCCATAATGCTGACCATTTAGCAAGTGTTGGGTGATGGATCCTTGATGTTGTTGGAGATTTCTTTATGGCATTAAGAGAACCAGTTGTGGCAAGAAAACTAGCAGATCTGAAATGGATAGGCAAATAACACAAAAGTTCATTCGTCAAATCCAAATCCAAAACTTGAATGACAAGAAGAAAAAAAAAAGTATTTTAAGTATTTGAAATACAAACTACATCAATTTCATGTATTTAAATACAAAATACAAAATACCGTCGAAAATTCTTACAAATTAGAAAATACAAAATACAAATGTATTTCAAATATTGCCCAGCCCTGGTTGTGCTATGAGATACAGTACAGAACAACGCACTTTTATTTGTAATACTTTCGCAAAAAAGTATTCGTGGAGAAGGTGTCGCCGTAAGTTCCGTCGTAAATTTCCCGATTTTCCTGTGCCGGATAAAACAATATACTGACTAGTAAAGAAGTTCAAAGAGACAGGATCTGTACAAAATAAGAAGCCTCGTGTGAATAAACGTGTATTAACAGAGGAGAAATTTACAGAACATTTACAAGAATGAGGTAAGCTCTTGTTTTTATCGTACCGCATATTAGGGATCTCGCTTTGATGATAGGAAGGCCACTCCTAACTTACAGCATGCGGGGGCCGCTAGACTTTCGGTTAAGCGACGGCGTTTCGTCTCGTCCACCCTGTATTTGAAGAAAAATAATAGAATGTCTTTTCAAATGTTTATCTTCCTGAAGGAGATCTCAGCAATATGCCGTACATTTCTCAGATATATACTCAGGCACCGAGATATTCAATAACATTTTCATAAAACTATAATAATTAACACTGAAAATCCGGAGATATCAAATGTTTATCTTCCTGAAGGAGATCTCAGCAATATGCCGTACATTTCTCAGATATATACTCAGGCACCGAGATATTCAATAACATTTTCATAAAACTATAATAATTAACACTGAAAATCTGGAGATATCTGGGGACAAGATATTAATTTCGGATACATTCCAGGGACGAATTTTGTTCGGGAACAGAAAGCAAAATTCGGGGACGTCTGGTAATATTACCCTAGGGTAACACGAGCAGTGTTGCCAACTCAGAATTCCATTTACCGCTGCACAAGCTTAAAAAACCGCTAAACTGTAGTTAAAAAATTCCAGATTTTTCTTAACACATCATTTCCAAATTTGAAATACAAACTATATAGTTTTAGGAACTGGAGAATTTTAGGTTTCAAATATTAAAAAAAATTCTAATATTTATAATACTCTGGATATTGAAATAACACTCACCTCTGCCCAGAAGCTTGTTGTGAATGGCAATTTTATATTGTCGAACAACAGAAAAACACTCGCTACTCTTTTTGTGTGTATAATTATCAGCATGGGTAATTAATTCTAAATATTTTGCATTCAATATCATCTTACACCATTTACACCGAGCTTTCGAACTATCACCGGTAACTTCTTCCACCCAGTCTTTCAACACATTATGCTTTTTTTTCACACATCTCTGAACTTTTGTACGTATGTAATTTTACGCGGCATATTCAAAACTGAATGAAGTAGATCAAGAATATACTGGACTCTTCGGAAATAATCACATTCACAATCACATCAGTCGGTTCGAAATCTGATTTCACACTGAGCTGGAGACGTGCCTGCTAACAATGTGTCTGGTTTTAAGTTTTAAGTATATCTGTGTTACGTAAGCTTTAATGTGGAATGGTAAATTAAATATATATCATAAATGAAAATAATAATTCAGTTCATTATCTATTCTTTATGATTAAATACATTAATTCATTTACAGAAACAATGCATACATTAGATTAAGAGTTTAATGAATGCGGAATACCTTATTTGTACAACAACAATGGATGAAGCAGGAAATGGATGTAGTTGCACCAAATCGAGTTCACATAAAACGTTGATATTGTATACTCGCACAATGAAAAAGTGTGTTAATAGCATACTAAACTCTGATTTATGATTAACTGTCATTGTCCGCAAGTACGTATAAAAATTATAACATCTTTACAGAAAAATAAACTTAAAAATATCATCGCTCTCTGCCTGGAATCATAAAAAAACGCCAAATAAATAGCTAGCCGCTGACGGTAAAATTCTGTAGCTGACGATAGTCCTAAAAACACCAGATTTAGCTACAAAACCGCTGACTTGGCAACACTGAACACGAGATGTTCCTTCACTATCAATAAGTAGACAGGTTATTATAATGCTATAATTTATAGTTAAATCGCAACATTATCTGTCTGTGGCTTCTGTAGTTTTTATTCTCCATCTAAAACGAGAAAGAGAGAGAATCTGCAAAGCTTTTCACTCAGGTTGGTGGCTGTCTGTCTGCATAGCGCGTATGTAACATACCCGTTTACATCAATTTCTTCATGACAATCTCCAGTAGGCTGCTGAAAAACAAATTACGGGAAATATTCGGTTTGGCAACTATGCTAATGTACACGTCACGTCGCTCACTGTGTCAGAACTCAAGATAGAGACGTCCTATAGCAGAATTTTTCAAAACAATTTTTATATCTTGAGCGACCCTCAGACGATCAATATATAGCATTACTTCAAAAGAAATAGACTCTTTCAATGTTTTATAAATCCAAAACTGTTAACGTTGTCAGGAATCAGTTTACATTGTATCATAAAGTAATTCCTCAAGTTTACTTCGGGAACTCACAAATGTTCGATATGTGCTCTTTATGTCGCACGGCACAAATCAAGGCGGATAGTCTAGTTCATCTCAAACCCTGTGTAACACATCCGCATCGACACTTCCCAAAGCTCTAGTGATGCGTTGTTTCAGCTCAGCTAAATCCTTAAAAAGTGGGGGCATAAATTTGTCTTTCACAAATTCCCAAAGAAAAAAATCGCACGGTATGGCCACCGTGCGAGATCGTAGTTGTCATCTGTTGCACAGCCAATCCAACACTGCATCTTAGGTATCATGCTTGCGCCAGCGCAGCAATCAGTGCAGTAGTAGCAACAGTGCTTCTTGTCGAAACTTCTACAGTTCTTCAATTTAACAGCGCAAAATGCATGTCGATATCACAGACAGCCATCTCAGCTATTATGCCTGCGCCAGGGCAACAATCAGTGCAGTAATGCCAACAGTGCTTCTTGTCGAAACTTCTACAGTTCTTCAATTTAACAGCGCAAAATGCATGTCGATATCACAGACAGCCATCTCAGCTATTATGCCTGCGCCAGGGCAACAATCAGTGCAGTAATGCCAACAGTGCTTCTTGTCGAAACTTCTACAGTTCTTCAATTTAACAGCGCAAAATGCATGTCGATATCACAGACAGCCATCTCAGCTATTATGCCTGCGCCAGGGCAACAATCAGTGCAGTAATGCCAACAGTGCTTCTTGTCGAAACTTCTACAGTTCTTCAATTTAACAGCGCAAAATGCATGTCGATATCACAGACAGCCATCTCAGCTATTATGCCTGCGCCAGGGCAACAATCAGTGCAGTAATGCCAACAGTGCTTCTTGTTGAAACTTCTACAGTTCTTCAATTTAACAGCGCAAAATGCATGTCGATATCACAGACAGCCATCTCAGCTATTATGCCTGCGCCAGGGGTAACAATCAGTGCAGTAATGCCAACAGTGCTTCTTGTCGAATCTTCTACAGTTTTTCAGTTTAACAGCGCAAAATGCATGTCGATATCACAGACAGCCATCTCAGCTATTATGCCTGCGCCAGGGCAACAATCAGTGCAGTAATGCCAACAATGCGTCTTGTCGAAACTTCTACAGTTCTTCAATTTAACAGCGCAAAGTTCATGTCGATATCACAGACAGCCATCTCAGCTATTATGCCTGCGCCAGGGTAACAATCAGTGCAGTAATGCCAACAATGAGTCTTGTCGAAACTTCTACAGTTCTTCAATTTAACAGCGCAAAATGCATGTCGATATCACAGACAGCCAACTCAGCTATTATGCCTGCGCCAGGGGTAACAATCAGTGCAGTAATGCCAACAGTGCTTCTTGTCGAATCTTCTACAGTTTTTCAGTTTAACAGCGCAAAATGCATGTCGATATCACAGACAGCCATCTCAGCTATTATGCCTGCGCCAGGGCAACAATCAGTGCAGTAATGCCAACAATGCGTCTTGTCGAAACTTCTACAGTTCTTCAATTTAACAGCGCAAAGTTCATGTCGATATCACAGACAGCCAACTCAGCTATTATGCCTGCGCCAGGGCAACAATCAGTGCAGTAATGCCAACAATGCGTCTTGTCGAAACTTCTACAGTTCTTCAATTTAACAGCGCAAAGTTCATGTCGATATCACAGACAGCCATCTCAGCTATTATGCCTGCGCCAGGGTAACAATCAGTGCAGTAATGCTAACAATGAGTCTTGTCGAAACTTCTACAGTTCTTCAATTTAACAGCGCAAAATGCATGTCGATATCACAGACAGCCAACTCTGCTATTATGCCTGCGCCAGGGCAACAATCAGTGCAGTAATGCCAACAATGAGTCTTGTCGAAACTTCTACAGTTCTTCAATTTAACAGCGCAAAGTTCATGTCGATATCACAGACAGCCATCTCAGCTATTATGCCTGCGCCAGGGTAACAATCAGTGCAGTAATGCTAACAATGAGTCTTGTCGAAACTTCTACAGTTCTTCAATTTAACAGCGCAAAATGCATGTCGATATCACAGACAGCCAACTCAGCTATTATGCCTGCGCCAGGGCAACAATCAGTGCAGTAATGCCAACAGTGCTTCTTGTCGAATCTTCTACAGTTTTTCAGTTTAACAGCGCAAAATGCATGTCGATATCACAGACAGCCATCTCAGCTATTATGCCTGCGCCAGGGCAACAATCAGTGCAGTAATGCCAACAATGCGTCTTGTCGAAACTTCTACAGTTCTTCAATTTAACAGCGCAAAATGCATGTCGATATCACAGACAGCCAACTCAGCTATTATGCCTGCGCCAGGGCAACAATCAGTGCAGTAATGCCAACAATGCGTCTTGTCGAAACTTCTACAGTTCTTCAATTTAACAGCGCAAAGTTCATGTCGATATCACAGACAGCCATCTCAGCTATTATGCCTGCGCCAGGGTAACAATCAGTGCAGTAATGCTAACAATGAGTCTTGTCGAAACTTCTACAGTTCTTCAATTTAACAGCGCAAAATGCATGTCGATATCACAGACAGCCAACTCTGCTATTATGCCTGCGCCAGGGCAACAATCAGTGCAGTAATGCCAACAATGAGTCTTGTCGAAACTTCTACAGTTCTTCAATTTAACAGCGCAAAGTTCATGTCGATATCACAGACAGCCATCTCAGCTATTATGCCTGCGCCAGGGTAACAATCAGTGCAGTAATGCTAACAATGAGTCTTGTCGAAACTTCTACAGTTCTTCAATTTAACAGCGCAAAATGCATGTCGATATCACAGACAGCCATCTCAGCTATTATGCCTGCGCCAGGGCAACAATCAGTGCAGTAATGCCAACAGTGCTTCTTGTCGAAACTTCTACAACTCTTTAATTTAACAGCGCAAAATGCATGTCGATATCACAGACAGCCATCTCAGCTATTATGCCTGCGTCAGGGCAACAATCAGTGCAGTAATGCCAACAGTGCTTCTTGTCGAAACTTCTACAGTTCTTCAGTTTAACAGCGCAAAATGCATGTCGATATCACAGACAGCCATCTCAGCTATTATGCCTGCGCCAGGGCAACAATCAGTGCAGTAATGCCAACAGTGCGTCTTGTCGAAACTTCTACAGTTCTTCAATTTAACAGCGCAAAATGCATGTCAATATCACAGACAGCCAACTCAGCTATTATGCTTGCGTCAGAGCAACAATCAGTGCAGTAATGCCAACAATGCGTCTTGTCGAAACTTCTACACTTCTTCAATTTAACAGCGCAAAATGAATGTCCATATCACAGACAACCATCTCCGCTATTATGCTTGCGTCAGAGCAACAATCAGTGCAGTAATGCCAACAATGCGTCTTGTCGAAACTTCTACAGTTCTTCAATTTAACAGCGCAAAATGCATGTCAATATCACAGACAGCCTACTTAGCTATTATGCTTGTACCAGAGGAACAATCAGTTGGAGTAATGGCTAGAGCGTCTGGCCGCGAAATTAGGTGGCCTGGGTTCGATTCGCGGTCGGGACAAGTTACCTGGTAGAGGTTTTTTCCGGGGGGTTTCCTTTAACCCAATATGAGCAAATGCTGGGTAACTTTCGGTGGTGGATCCCGGACTCATTTTGCCGGCATTATCACCTTCATTCATTCAGATGCTAAATAACCTGAGAAGTTGATAAAGCGTCGTAAAATAACCTACTAAAAAAAGCAATCAGTGCAGTAATACCAACAGTGCGTTTTGACGAAACTTCTACAGTTCCTCAACCTAACAGCACAAGTTAATGTTGATATCAGACAGTTTTTGTTTTATACAATGTTGAAAGTGTCTGTTTCTTTTTAGTAGGATCCCTGTATATTGTTACGTCATTGCAGTCAATAAATATTGACAAGCTACATTGGCCTCATATGATCAATATTTTATTGATGATAGCTATATTCAGAGTCTGGTTGGTATTCAGCAGTGTCAGATCAAAAGAAAGCAGTTATTATTTTAGTGTAGGCGATAAAAAAATTGCCAAAGAGAAACAGAGTGTGGGCTCTTTTGAAGATCCATTCCATAACACACGAAGCTCTCTGTAGTTTTCAGTAAAACTTTGCAAGGCTTCTCGGGTATCAGAATTTTGTTACGAGTCATTGTTTACATCTGGTGAGTTGTCAGCCATCTCTACGTTTTCACAGGTCATGTATATTGCACAACACTTGCCTCTAGCATCAGGGAATGGAAACATAGAGACCCGGCATTGTCAATAATGACCCTAAGACGATTAATATACAGAATGTTTGAAAAATAGACCGACAAATTAATTGTGGTAGTGGCCACAGAGTAAAAAAAATATGCCAGTGAAAACACCACAGTCCTATTTTAAATATTTTTCAAGTTATAATTCTGTGAATTTGTTAAAACCCAGTACCAATAATTATGAAGGTTAGACAATCTCTTGAAAGACCTAAAGAAGGAAAAGGGTATCTGTTATTTGTAGGAAAGAGATTCCCGATGTTTTGTTTCTTTTCGCTCAAATGGTTTTCACTTTTTAATAGGTAAAATTACGGAAACTCAGAGTGAATAGGTAGTGTATGGAGAGCTTTTCTCTAATTTCGCAGCAAGTTAAGAGCTGGAAGTTCGATGCTAGGTAGTGAACAAAATGTTCAATATGTATCATGTACATCAACACACTGCCTAATCACAAATCATGTTTATTTGATTTTTTTTTATTTTAGTTGGTTATTTAAGGACGCTGTATCAACTACTAGGTTATTTAGCGTCGATGAGACTGGTGATAGCGAGATGATATTTGGCGAGATGAGGCCGAGGATTCGCCATAGATTACCTGGCATTCACCTTATGGTTGGGGAAAACCTCGGAAAAAACCCAACGAGGTAATCAGCCCAAGCGGGGATCGAACCCGCGCCCGAGCGCAACTTCAGGCCGGCAGGCAAGCGCCTTAACCGACTGAGCCACGCCGGTGGCCGTTTATTTGATATCTCAAGAACAATTTAGGTTAGAAGATTGAAGCCATTTACTTTTGTGTGTGTTTTAATTAAAGAATATTTCAGAAAAAGTTATAGGTTTAATTTTGAAACACTCTGTATATTGCCAGTATTAAAAATATTTTAGTTTGAATTAGCAACATTATAATTCTGATAATAAAGATTGATTATCTGAGGGCCCTTTACAGTTTGGCAGATATATTTTCGTATGTTACTTTTTTTTTTTTTTTTTTTTTTTTTTATGAATGTGGAAATTTTCAAGATTGTTTCTATCTTGTGTTGTGGAAGGTTCCATTGTAAGATCTGTATTCCTTTCACCTTGTTTACACCTGCTGGTTTGTTTTAACAGTATTTTTGCATTACAGAGATAAGAGACTATGCAGTGAAGATTGGAATTAACCCGGAGAGTGAACCTCATCTGCTCCATTTTGCACGCGATGGTCTTATGCAAGCTTTGCCTCCTGGCTGGAAGCCATGGTGAGTTGTAAACTAAGTTAAATTTTAAATTATCATCAAATTAGCCTGGCCTGCTCCTTCAGACTATTCACACAATCCTTTTCACTGACCTAGTTCTTTGCTCTTTTTTTAAGGACAGCAAAGCAACTGTGGTCTCCCAGATCTAATAAAACAATTGACATATATATCATAAACCCAAACCTCTTCAAACTTCTTCCTTTAGGACTACAGAGCGTACAGAAATCGCAAAAAGACACTTGTTCAGTTTCGAGTTTTCTGTTTTTTTGTTCGGAAATTCTAAATTATTAAAATTGTAAAAATTCTTTTGAATCACTTAGGGTCGTATTCATAGACATTTTTAGCGCGGGCTTTCGGTGGATTATCAACGTTTTTCGTATTCATAAACCAGTGTTAGCGATAGGATATGATTTGAATTCTGTACTAGTAACCAGTGGATAGCCGGGGCTAGCTTAGTACGCTCGTAGCGCGTGCTGCGAAATGTCTATGAATACGGCCCTTAAAGTCTTCAGTGTTTCTTCCTTGCCTTTTTTTTATCTATGCTGCATTGTTATGACATTGTGAACAAGGCAGTTATTAATAAAATTCTAAAATGCTTAAATTATTTTGTTTTCTACATCAGTCATTTTTTATTGTTTGCGATTGGTTAATGGAACGATTTCAATTGTTTTTCTACTCAGATGATATTACATTTCTTACCAGCTTTATTTAATTTATGGACTGCTTTGGACCTCTTTTCTAGTTTTCATGAAAAACGATTCATTTTGATTTAAACAAATAACTTATGATTTATTGACTATGTTTTAGTTTCGATGAGGAACTGCAGTGTTGGTACTACTTCAACTTCAGAAGTGGAGAATCACGTTGGGAACATCCCCTGGATGATTTGTACAGAAACTTGGTCAGGAAGGTTCGATCGGAAAGCATCAGCTCAGCAGGTAAACTTGCTTTCAGCATTGAATTATAAATATGGCATATCATAAGTTAGCCTCATGGAATGTAGTCTGTTGTTGCTAAACTTACTATGAAATTTGACAATTGCGAAATCAGGTATGGAAAACTTTTCAGCATAGCATAGCTAGTTTTATAGCCGTGTTGTAATTTCAAATATTTTGTACTTCTAGGCCCACTATTTGTGTCGCAATATGTCAGGATTGCTGAGACGGTGTAATAATTTTATAATTGTTTTGCTATGAAATTATTAAACAATGAATAAGCATAGCTAAGAATAAAATGTTACTATAATTGTTTAGGTGAGGAAGATTCCAAGACGTCGGCCAAGGAAGACCTGAAGAGTTACGAGGAAGCTGCACCTTCGGCATCAGATACTATGCACAGTGTGCCACGTTCTTTAGAACCTCTTAAAGGTGGTGGCGGTGGCGTATTCAAGAAAGGACACATTCAGCTGGTATGTACAGACATTTTTTGGTTTTACTAAGGGATGGGATAGATAAGAGGAGCAGTGTGAGTGTGGGAGGGAGAGGGAGAGGAAGTAGAGAACTAAAGGAGAGTTAAGACAGGGATAGAAAGAGAGGTTGTGGAAAAATGATGGAGAGGGGATGAATAGAGAGAGAGGCACCTGTTTAAGTGAATCTTAATAATTATAATATTATTAAAATAATTCTCAGTTACCTGTTTCAGGGTGACTTCTTTAACGAACTAAATTAAGTGATAATAATTTCATGTGTAAATATAATACAAATTTGAAAACTTTAAAAAACTTCACTGCATGCTGTTCTCTTAGACCAGTATTTATGATTCATATGACTTAAGAAATTTGAACTCGGCGAAATTTTTTAAAGTTTTGAAGTTTCTGATAAGGTATTTTAACACCGTGAAGTTTTTTTTATAGTTTTGAAGTTTTAGACAAGGTATTTTAATACAGTGAAGTTTTTTAAAGTTTTGAACTTTTTAGACAAGGTATTCTAATACAGTGAAGTTTTTTAAAGTTTTGAAGTTTTTAGAAAATATGCTTTAGCACAGTGAAGTTTTTTTTAAAGTTTTGAAATTTTTAGACAAGGTATTTTAACACAGTGGAATTTTTTTTTATAGTTTTAAAGTTTTTAGACAAGGTATTTTAACACAGTGAAGTTTTTTAAAGTTTTGAAGTTTTTTAACACAGTGAAGTTTTTTTAAAGTTTTGAAATTTTTAGGCAAGGTATTTTAACACAGTGGGTTTTTTTAAGTTTCTGACAAGATACTTTAAAACAGTGGAGTTTTTTTTAAGTTTTTAGATAAGGTATTTTAACACAGTGAAGTTTTTTTTTAAAGTTTCGAAATTTCTAGACAAGGTATTTTAACACAGTGGAATTTTTTTTAAGTTTCGAAGTTTTTAGACAAGGTATTTTAACACAGTGAAATTTTTTAAAGTTTCGAAGTTTTTAAACAAGGTATTTTAACACAGTGAAATTTTTTAAAGTTTCGAAGTTTTTAGACAAGGTATTTTAACACAGTGAAATTTTTTAAAGTTTCGAAGTTTTTAGACAAGGTATTTTAACACAGTGAATTTTTTTTAAGTTTCGAAGTTTTTAGACAAGGTATTTTGACACAGTGGAATTTTTTTAAGTTTCGAAGTTTTTAGACAAGGTATTTTAACACAGTGAAATTTTTTAAAGTTTCGAAGTTTTTAGACAAGGTATTTTAACACAATGAAATTTTTTAAAGTTTCGAAGTTTTTAGACAAGGTATTTTAACACAGTGAAGTTTTTTTTAAAGTTTTGAAGTTTTTAGACAAGGTATTTTAACACAGTGGATTTTGAAGTTTTTGGCAAGATATTTTAACGTAGTTGTTGTTTAGTCAACAAGCGCTGTAATTTATTTAGTTTTCAACCAATAAGAGTTTCATATCTGACCAATCATGTGAGCTGATTGACTGTAAGTGAGAGAGAAATTATTGATTTCAAGGTCATCTTTCTGGCACCCTCCCTGTTCCTTAAACCTAAAAGTATTTTTGAAAAGTAAGTCGGGCGAAAGCTGCTTTAAAAATAAGGTATTGCAGAGAAGTTTTTTTTTTCACTTTTCAGGCTCCACTAAAGAAATCTCCAGTTCTATCACCTCTTGCTACTCCAAGTTCAGCTTCGCCTAAAAAGCCGCAGTCTTCCCCTCTAAGCAGTCCTGCTGGAAGCAAGAGTCCAACAGGGATGATGGACCCTTCCAAAGGACTGAAACCCAAAGAATCTGTATCGGAGGCTGCTGGCAGGGGCATAACCACAAGAATCGAGCTTGGTGGTGGCAGTACCAGAGACACAGCAGTGCACAAGGAAATACCAAGCCCAACTGCAAGAATAGATATCGACAGGATGGATGTGGGCAGCTTAGTCAAAAGAAATGAAGAGAGTGCATTGAGCAGGAAGGAAAGACTTTTGTCCGCACAGGAGAAGCATCCTCGGGGAATGACTGGACGAGGTGAACTAACTTTGACTGGTGAGTCAGCTTCAAGCATTTAATTTCATTGGAACAACTGGATAATACCCACGGCAGACCAATATCGATAGTCGACGGTACTCGCTGGCCACTAGTCACCGGGCCGTACCGAGCCGTATCAAACAAAATATAATCGAAATGGTGGTAGTCAAATTCGCGACTATATTCTTAAATAATTCACTCCATTAGTCAAGTTCAAGGTTTTATGTAGTACAACGGCGGTTTTTTGAATGCATTAAAAGAAAATGAAGATGTAATAAGATCATAAACTAGATTATCACAAGGAAATTAACAGGAAAAAAGGTGTGTTTCACGGAATACCATTAAAATGACGGAAAGTAAATTTCCGGTTAATGTTCGCCAAAACGTAAAGTATGTAATTATGACGGCGTTGCTGTTTTATTTCTGGCCTATAGAAAAATACCTAGCCTTTTACGAAAAAAAGAATTTAGGGACCATGAAATTATTCACCGCTTTCATTATAGGCCTATTATTTTTTTAATCAATATTACGAATCAAAAACTGTCATATTATATAATTTTAACTACTACATGGACGAATGAAATCAAGCTAACCTAACCAAAGCTAACCTAACCTAACCGAAGCTAACCTAACCAAAACTAACCTAACCTAACCAGAGCTAAGCTAAGCTAACCTAACCAAAGCTAACCTAAGCTAAGCTAACCTAACCTAACCTAACCAAAGCTAACCTAACCTAACCAAACCAAAGCTAAGCTAAGCTAACCTAACCAAAGCTAACCTAAGCTAACCTAACCTACTCGTAATATTTACGCAAATACACATTGTCGCTAACAGTGGTGCTATCTCTCAATAATGTTCAAAACGAAGGAGGTAGACAGAGAGAGAAAAAAAAGAAATATAGCACAAAACTGTTTTTTTCTCGAGACCTCATCTAAGACACGTAATAAGTCATGTAATCTACTTGCAATATATTTGGGCAAATACACTTTGTAGCTAACACTGGTGCTATCTCTCAGTAATGTTCAGAACGAAGGAGGCAGAGAGAGAGAGAAAAAATTCTCCCACCAACTACGCCACACACCAACGTCATGTTCTTATGTTGGTGACATTGTGTATTTACTTAAATTTGGTGGTAAACGTAACGGCACAGTTCAAAGTGACCGTGGTAATTCTCCAGTATAGCAATTTCATTTTCCATGTAAGTGCAATGTAACGAGTTTAATTTTGTTCCATTGTTTAATATTTAAGACACTGGTTTTCAAAGTACGTGCTGTGGAATTAAATTTTATTGGTATAGATATAAATAATTGATTGTGGTATACAGGGTGTTCATAAAGTCCATGAATTCAAAGTTTGAAAATGTATTGTATTAAATAACATTACATATGTGTATACAATTGCATATACGTATCTATATGGATTTACGTGTTGCAATGCTGATGCACTTTCACAGTTTCCTGGCAAGTATAAGTTCACGTGATTGCATATATTTTGCAACACACATCTCAATATTGATTGCGTCAATTGTTCGCATAATTACCTGCTTCAGATCTTCCAACTGGGGTTACATTTGTTTACAGTTTCTTTTAAGTACCGGTAGTCCCATAGAAAGAAATTCAGTGGGGCTAAATCGGGGAAATATGCTCAAAGATTTTAGGATATGAGTTGATCCTTCCCCCATTGCAGTCACGCCATTGTTGTTCTACATAGTTGCTGCATGTTTCACTGTAAATCTCTTAAGCATAACAGTCACAGTAAAGTAGCAATATATTTTCAAATTTATGAGTACAGGGACTTTATGACTATGCTGTACTAAGAGTGTTTGAAAAGTTCACAGCCTTAATTCATTCTTAAAAAATTGATGCTACCATGATGCTTTTTTCTTCTTCTAAGTAGATTTATTGGGAAGCAGTACATTTATTACAAGATCTTTATAATATATACATACTGTACGGTTTTCATTTCTTTCAATCCATTTTCAGTTTCTTCCAATCCATCTTAAATTTCTTCTTCTCCATCTTCAGTTTCTTCTTCTCCACCTTCAGTTTCTTCTTCTCCATCTTCAGTTTCTTCTACTTCATCTTCAGTTTCTTCTTCTGCTTAAGTTTCTGCTACTGAATCTTCAGTGTCTGTAGTTTAGCTCCAGTTTCTTTTAAGCCATCTTCAGTTCCTTCTACTTCATTTTCAGTTTCTTCTACTCTGTCTTAAGTTTCTTCTAATACATCATTTTCTCCTAATTCAATTTCAGTTTCTTTCAATCCATCTTCAGTTTCTTCCAATTCATCCTCAGTTTCTTCCACTCTATCTTTAGTTTCTTCTACTTCATCTTCAGTTTCTTCTACATGTTTCTTTCTTCAGTTTCTCCTACTCCATATTCAGTTTCTTCTACTCCATCTTCAGTTTCTTCTACATGTTTCTTTCTTCAGTTTTTCATACTTCATCTTCAGTTTCTCATACTTCATCTTCAGTTTCTTCTACTCTATCTTCAGTTTCTTCTACTCCATCTTCAGTTTCTTCTACTCCATCTTCAGTTTCTTTTACATGTTTCTTCAGTTTCTCCTACTTCATCTTCAGTTTCTCCTACTCCATCTTCAGTTTCTTCTACATGTTTCTTTCTTCAGTTTCTTCTACTCCATCTTCAGTTTCTTCTTCTCCATCTTCAGTTTCTTCTACTCCATCTTCAGTTTCTTCTACATGTTTCTTTCTTCAGTTTCTCCTACTTCATCTTCAGTTTCTTCTATGCCATCTTTAGTTTCTTCTACACCAACTTGTTTCTTCTACTTCATCTTCAGCTTCTTCTAATGCAGCATCACTTTCTTCTAATTCATTTCCATTTTGTTTTTCCATAATTTCTTTCATATTTTCATTACATTTTTCCCTTTATTTTCTTATTCTTCTTGTTATCCATTATCACACAGTCACTACCATTAAAATCAAAATCTAAATGAAATTCGAACCTGTTCATATGTAACCAGCCAGTCTATTTATATTTTAATTTGCTTGTTACATCTTAATACGTGCTTCCAGCCATTTGGCTGATGACACAATGTTCTTTACATCTACATGGATTCAGCCTGTTTTTGGAAATTGCATTTCAGTACAGTTTTCATACTTTTGTTGATCATCCTCCATACAATTTATTGAAAGTTTTATTAGGCATTCTCTTAGAACATTAGGAGATGGAGAAAGTTCAAGTTTAAAAGAATGTGTTTGAATCATAGTTAGAACTGGTCTTTGCCCCAAACTTTGTATTGCTTTGTGTGGTTGTATAGTGAGATGCCCATACACTGAATAGTTTGTTTCTAAAATTTATATATAAACAAGACACCAAAGATCATTGAATAATGTATTGAAGATTTGTAAATTGTGTGTTGCAGGAGGTGGTTCAATGTTCCTAAAATCGAGACAGCAGAAGCAGGACTCTCCAACGACAGCTTCTTCTCCTAGTCCGGGTGTGTGTGCCAGTCCGAGTAGTGACGTGTTAAGTGCTATGGTGGAACTCGTTCCCTCCAAAGACCAGGACGAGAATCTTCCGAAAAGTATTCTGAGGGGAGACCAGCAACGCTCGACCTCTGCTGGGAAGCCTTTGTGGGATGTCGATCCCAAGGAAATGTCCAGTATGTGTTGCTAATCTAATGCTATTACATTCTCGCAAATAGAGGCTAGGTGGAACCAAGTACCATATTTGCTCATACAGCAGCAGAATTTGCATAATGCTTGTTAAGATCTCGACATACTGCTTTTAATTTTCTTACCATGACAAAGGAGGGATTGTTTTCCCTGATGTTTTCAAAGAACTTCTGGTTCTGAAATATCGTAAAGAAATCATTAATCAATTTAGTAGTAAGGTAGAAGCTTCTTTAAGTTTTCTATAGGAAATTATTCTTCTTAATTTATAAAATTTCACCTGAAATGCGAATGTAACTCCAAAAGTGATGCACCATTTTTCAAAGTTCACCTTTTACTTTACAACGTTATTATTTTTACAATGTGTGCATACATCCTTAGGGACGAAATTTATTTCTAAAAGTAATGAAAAACATGTATATGTGTTGTTTTCCGTCGAAAGATACATTTTTATTCATAAATATGACATAATATTTTTTTTTAGTTGTAAATGTGATATAATCTCATAATAAGGTATTTTAAAAGTTAAGAATCTCTACCTTTCTTGATAAAAATGCAAATAATGTGAGATACTCAAATCTGGCTTTCAGGTAGTAGCTCTCTGTAGAGCAGGTTTGAATAATTTCAAGGAAAAATTGTTCCGGGGCCGGGTATCGATCCCAGGACCCTTCGCTTAGTGCGCGAACGCTCTTCCGACTGAGCTACCCTAGGAACTATACACGACACCGTCACGATTTTTCCTTTGTGTCCACACGACTCAAATGAGCTGACAAGACGCCAGAACTCAACTATGAGTGCACACAAATACTTGTGTGACTTAAATTGTGGCTTTCCTTGAAATTATTCAAACCTGCTTTACAGGGAGCTACTACCTGAAAGCCAGATTTGTATAATACATTCGTTACTGGAGGTACGTTAACAGAAAGCCACAATTTAAGTCACACAAGTATTTGTGTGCACTCATAGTTGAATTCTGGCGTCTTGTCAGCTCATTTGAGTTGTGTGGATACAAAGGAAAAATTGTGACGGTGTCGTGTATAGTTCCTCGGGTAGCTCAGTCAGAAGAGCGTTCGTGCGCTAAGCGAAGGGTCCTGGGATCAATACCCGGCCCCAGAACAATTTTTCCTTGAAATTATTCAAATGTGAGATACAATTTTGAACTATCACGTGACTTGAAAACACCATACAATTGATGTGATGTCATAACAGTACAGATACGGAATTAAAAAATGGGTCGAGTCTTGGTAGCAGTCCTCCTCTATGTAGGCAATAAGCTTCGCAAGATTCTCCACAAGTAGCATATATTTAGGTGCTCTAGTTTACTGCACATGCGCAAAGCGTTGTATCAGAAATTAAATTTTGTTTCTGGGTCTGTACAACAGCTGTTTTATAGTTCATTCATTCATTCATTCATTCATAGTGTTCTGCCCAAGGTTAGGTATTTCACTGCAAACCCAGCATTCTGCAGTCTTTCCTATTTTCCACCTCCCCTCTAGTCTCCGCATATGATCCATATATCATAATGTCGTCTATCATCTGATATCTTCTTCTGCCCCGAACTCTTCTTCCGTTCATCATTCCTTCCAGTGCATCCTTCAGTAGGCAGTTTCTTCTCAGCGAGTGACCCAACCAATTTCTTTTTCTCTTCCTGATCTGTTTCAGCATCATTCATTCCTCACCCACTCTTTCTAGCACAGCTTCATTTCTTATTCCTTCTGTTCATTTCACACTCCATTCTTCTCCATATCCATAATTTAAATGCTTCTAGTCGTTTCTCTTTACTTCGTTGTAATGTCCATGTTTCGGCCCCATACAATACCACACTCCAGTCCACACCTGTAGAGTAACGGTCAGCGCATCTGGCTGCGAAACCAGGTGGCCCGGGTTCGAATTCCGGTGTGGGGCAAGTTACCTGGTTGAGGTTTTTTCCGGGGTTTTCCCTCAACCCAACACGAGCAAATGCTAGGTAACTTTCAGTGCTGGGCCCCGGACTCACTTAACCAGCATTATCACCTTCATATCATTCAGACGCTAAATAACCTAGATGTTGATACAGCGTCGTAAAATAACCCAATAAAAAAAAGAACACACTCCACACAAAGCACTTCATTACTCTTCCCTAGTTATTTTACCGTAGGTTCACAGAAGATGCTCCTTTTTCTGTTAAAATTTTCTTTGACATTGCTGTATTTCCTAGTTAGGCACAGTAAATACATTTTTCCTATGCTTCGTTTTTTTATTCCTATCAATTTCTTGTTGGTCATCCACTGTAGAAATTTACTGTGATATCCATTCTTGCTGAAAATGTGAACATAGAGATATTATCTTGTATTAAATTGTGCAAAAACGTATCTCCTGTGCTGACGCATTTTGCATTTCATTATGAATTTGCCATTTTCGCTCTAGACTTGGACATATCCAATAGCATATTCCTATAATTTTTTCTACCAATACTGTCCATTATTACAGAGAAATGGATATTTAAATAAATGTCATATCAATAACCCATATCAGTGGTTCAACAGTAGCCTTTACCAATGCTACTTACCTTGTGACAGAAATGAAATAGATTATACTTATCCCATTTTTTTTTTTCATGTTGGGAGATACATAGTACCTGAACACTTCGAATAATTGTGATCATAAGTCACTTAATATTGCTATTAATTTGAGAATCCAAATAATTGTCTTCTTTTAATTCTTCCGTGAGCTTTTCTTATAGTTTTTATTGCTTCACGTTGTTTCGTTCTCTCCCTTTCTGTCTGTCTGTGTCTCTCTCTCTTTGATACAATTTCGATTGTCTTTATATTGACATTGTTTTATTTTGTTCTTTTTCATTTTAACCTAACTTATTCTTAATTCTCTTTGCAATTTCTGCACATACTAAAACATAAATCCTGCTATTGTGCATAAAGTATCTTTTTTTCTGCACAAAAGTAATGCTAAACTTTTGTGTATTCCCAGCCTTTCTAATCTGGTTATATAAAAATAAATATTTCAGAAGTTGAATGTGCCATTTTTAAACTATAAAGTCTGTTTTGCGTAGTATACATTATTAATTGATTTTTGTAAGAACAAACAAAGAACTGATGTTGGTGTACTTTCCAGATTTCCTTTGGGAAAATGTTATGTTGTTAAAATGGCTTAGGTAATTGAATTCAGGTTGGGAGAAAAAATAGACAAGTCAGCATGCAGTTACTGGTGAAACAGATCAATACTATGAGTATATTTATTCATGCAGTCTAAATGGCCGGAAAAGTGTGACCTTATACAGTGATTTAAAATAAGCTTGTTTGGTAAACATGATGGTTGCAAACAGAACAGCTTGAGGATGACGACTTAGTTCAGAGTTTTAATGCAGGCACAAATTCCATTGTTCAGAGATGGTACACTGCTACAATGATATAAAGGGATAGACTTATACAGGTGAACTGTAAGTAATGTCATTAATTTCAGGGAGTTATTGAGAGATTTGAAATAAAGTTTAATATAATTTTGCTCGTTTTTGCTTCTTTTTCGAGATAAAAATTGTTTTGTATGAAACATTTCATAGCGTGTTTCGGGGAAGCCATTGATTTAATTCCCAATATGCATAGTCTATTTAAGAGAGCAGTGTATTATGATAATTGAAATAATTTTATTTTCCCCCTTTAAATGTGCAGAAATTTTACCTGAACAAATGTATTATAGTAAAATTCCTTTGCAGAACGGAAAGTTACATTTGTTCAGATCAAATTTATGCACATTTAAAGGACAAAACTAAAGTTCTTTCAATAATTTATTATCATAATACACTGCTCTCTTAAACTGACTGAGCATATTGGGAATTAAATCAATGGTTTTCCAAAAACAAGTTATGAAATGTTTCATATAAAACATAGATGAACATCGTGCCTCACTTGAGAATTTGTGCCTCACTGACCTTCACAGAGCTTATCGCTCTGAGTGACATCATCTTCACAGTCCCCGTTCCTCCCTCATGTAGCTCTTAGGCGTGGGCAGGTTCTATATCAGTTTCATAAGCAATATCAGTGGTGGCATAATGGCATTATCAAAGCAGTGTGTACGCGTTAGAAAACGATTATTTCATGAGAAATGGGAGGAAGAGTTTTTTGGCTGTTTAGAAGGGGAGACCATACGATGTATGTTATGCTCGAAAATCCTATTAGGCATTAATAAATTTAATATACAACGACATTACTCCGTATGTCATAAAGAACATGCTGAATTAGAAGGTAAGACAAATTAAATGTTATTTTTCGTACTATTCCGAAGAAAATTTATGATCTTAACATTTGCATAGTATACTAAATACGACATTATACCTTAAACACACTGCATTAGAAGGTACGAGGAATTAAATGTTGTTTGTACGTATTATTTCCAAAAGAAATTTATAAAAAAAAATATATATATATATATCAAATGTGCGTAGAAAACGAAATATGATTTTCTGAAATTATTTTAGGTGGAGAACGTGCAAATCTATTAAGTAATCTTGATAAACACCAGAATATTCAAGAAAATAAACGTAGACAACGTGATGGAATATTATTGGCTAGTTATGCAATTTCTCGCCTGTGATTTAAATCAGTTCAATGATGGAGAAATAGTAAAGAGGTTTATGATTAAAGCTGCCGAATTAATTTGCCAAATTGAATAAAAGTGAATTTTAAATACTATTATAGTCACAATCATGCCATGGCATGAAAGAAAAATTTCACAACCTCAAGCGGGAATCGAACCTGCAACTTCCTGTTCTCCGGTCAGGCGCTGTACCACTGAGCTATCGAGTTCGTCTCACGCCAAAGGCTTGGAATTATCCTTTCATACTGCGCCTGACCGGAGAACAGGAAGTCGCAGGTTCGATTCCCGCTCGAGGTTGTGAAAAATTTTTTTTTTTCATGCCATGGCATGATTGTGACTATAATAGTATTTAAAATTCATTAATATGTCACATCAACGGACGTGTATACGTCACCAAACATCGTAAGATGAAGATTACATGAATAAAAGTTTTCGAGTCTCTCACGTTAACCAAGCGCTTTCCTAATAATTCGTCACTGACCGCCTTAGCAATTACGATAAGGTGACGCAGGTCACAGCAGTTTATATTTCCCATCCTACCCTGCAGTCTCCTCTTCTAGTAAACAAACTATTTCAAATCGAGTGCCTCACGTAATCGAAAATTGTGTCCATGTATGATATAAAACAATTTTTATCTCGGAAGGGAAGCAAAAACGAGCAAAATAATTATATTACACTTTTTTGTTTCAAATATCTCAAAGAATAACCCACGGAACTACTAGTGACATTACTTACGGTTCACTGTGAATAAGAAATTAAATTTTGTTTCTAATGGATGTATCTGCATACTGTGAAAATATATTAAAATTTCAATTTAAAAATTGTGCATTACTTTGTAGTTACCCATATACTTCTTTTAAAAAATAAGATGTTGCATAAATAACAATGAATTTACAAGTTAAACGATTTGAATCTCAAATCAGAATGGTGCAGGCTTGAGTCTAGATTACATGATGGCCCTAGCTGGTACCCCAACTACTGACCATGGCTTCCATACAACATCAAAACTGCATGTCTAGTAGCTAGGTGCAGTGGCGACAGCTAACTTAAATATTGATTGTCACAATGTGAAACACGCATTCACATGGTGTAGGCGGAATAGATAAGACATGTGTTACATGTAGTACATTAGAAGTACCGGTATTGCAGAACATGTAGGAATAGAATTTATTTAAATGAAACATGTATTTCTATTACGCATAATAGAATAAAACTTCATTTTGATAACAGGGTTTATAATATATAACGAAATAAGATCAGTATTTAGTGAAATCCACCGATTACATAACTTATCACCGTTCATGATATTCTGTGATCAATTGTGCCATACAGAAAATTAAGAAAGTAGAAGTAGGCTCTAAGGGTGACATGGGTGTCTTTTAATAGTATTTCAGTAGAAAGTGTATTTTTAATCATTAACCAGAAATGACAGAGTCCATAACTAATAGAACAACATTATCTTTGATACAATATACACAGATAAATTCTGATAAATTCGTATAAATATTGTAGGTGTGTCTAATTGGCTTCTGTTTTCCAAATGGAAATTTTGGAGTTGAGAAAGGAGTTAACATGATAGAGTTGAAATTGTATGCAGTTAGTTTGATAACTCACTAGAAGTTTATGTACAAAATAACTTTCCATAATACAGGGTCTTTCATAAGTAACAAGCCTATCGAAAAATCAACTATTTTAGATAATTTTTTGAAATGATGTTCATCCTCACGAGAAAACCCTTCCCGGTGCCATACAGTCAATTTGGAAATAAACCACCCTCCCCTTGCCGCCAGAGCTATTAAACAAAAGAATGGTTAGTGTTTTAAAGCTTTATTAAAACACATAAATGTAAAAACAGTTTCAATTGTTGACAAATTATGGTGTACAAATTTCAAAATGTCTTTCGTTCTGCTGAATGCACAAATGAAGCGATGTATCAACTCTTCATGGACTGTGGTGAGCATGTCAGGCATAATCATTTGTATGTGTGTTCAATTCGTTCAACTAATTCAGGAATGGTGCGTGGTTTAGTCGCATAGACACTATTTTTTATGAATCCCCAGAAAAAGACGTCCAGGGGAGTCAAATCAGGTGATCGCGGAGGCCAACAGATTGGGCCTGTGCGACCGATCCACCTGCCTGGAAATACTTCGTCTACAGAGTAAATGGTTAATTTTAGCGACACTGTTTACAAGTTCAAACCAGGCAGCAATTTTTCTCTTCTGCTATAATGTTAAGCTGCTGCGTGGCATTTTATCATTCCAGTCTATCACAACAATGTGTATAGGCATGGCCATGAGGCATTATCCTTGGCCTATAGAAGGCCTTGCTCCAGGTCATTTTAAGTCCTTGGCATATAGAAGATCTTGCTCCAGGTCATTTTAAGTTGGCATCAAATGCACATTACACATGGATAAGTAGCTTCCTCTGGCGGTGGAGGGAGGGGGTGTTTGTTTCCAAATCGGCTGTAGAGCACCGGGAAGGGTTCTTTCTCATGAGGATGAACATCATTTCAAAAAATTATCCAAAATAGTTTTGTTTTTTTTTTAATTTTATATTTTCTCGTTACTTATGAAAAACTCTGTACATCATATCGATATAAATATCTATTGCAGTGACATATTCTGCAAATCAATAAAAACGTTTTCGAGATGGTTAGACTATATGTTAAGGTTATCAGGTTTTTTTCACAATTTCTGGGGGCAGATATCGACATAGGAGAATAATACTTTTAACATTAGCTAGATGGCCATTCACTTATGTCGGTTTTACACAATTTAAAGATTTGAAAAACTGATACTCATTTTATATACAGACTAAACTACTATTTTTTTCAGAAGAGTGAATTTTTTTTAAGCAGATCTTCTCTAGATTTCAATTTTTAAGCAAATTCCTAATGGGTCATGTTGAAGTTGATTAAGATAGCAAGCATGACATGAAGAATTTCTAAACTCTGTCCACATAATGCTTATTGAAGAATCTCTCTCCACTGAAGCATTATTTCCAGAACAGAGAGATAGTTCAATCAACTTCTGGAATTATATTCTGATATATCATTTTCATAACTTATATTATTTAAGGAGATTTTGACAATGCAGTATGCAGCTAGATGAGACTAATTGCCTGATATGTCTAGCACATAGTACTGTTTGCATTAGCTGTTATAGCTCTGGATTGAAGAATTTGAAAAAAAAAAATTATATCTCGAAAACGAGGTCCTTTCCAAATGTAGAAATTTGTAGGGAGGTTTCTTATTTCAAATGGAACATATGGGGAAAAATCGCTGTGAGAATCCATTATCACTTGGTAAGTCTCCCTAGTTAGTTTCATTTTGATGCATTTACTCATCTTAAAAATAATAAAAAAAAAAAATAAAAAAAAAACATTTTATCTTCTTGAATCGACCTGTATAAGAATGTATACTAGGTACATGTACGCTAGCACACATCTGATTTTGTTCACAGGCCTCCACTGATCCCTCCCCCCCCCCCCCCCCACTGCCGCTATCTTTCTTTGTTATTGACGCATCAGAGTTTTTATTTCTCTGGAAATATTTGGAAATGATTTGATTAGTTTTTGTCTTTAAGTGGACTTGTTTGTGAATACATGGAAAAATCATCATAAATCTGATAGGCCCAATTATATAAACTGCAGATGTACAAAACGTTAAGCCATAATTTGATGTAACTTTCACAGCATTACAATGAATCATTTAGACATATTTTACAACGTTAGACATAACTTTTGGGTGGGTAGATTTTGTTTACTCAGTATTCAGTGCTTTAGTTGGAATTTTTTTTTCCTGGAGCTCGCCAATTTCAGAAGACCCCAGATTGCTTCGTAAGTCGTTTCCTTTACTGGCTCTCACTTCCTGCATGCAGTAAGAATTTAAGAATGCAGTAATATTGTCAGACTTCAAAGCAGCTATTCTATCAATAGTCTCTAAACACACACCTTCATCTGAGACTGCAGAAATAACTAAAATGCTCTCTCAATTAATATCACTCAATAAAAGAATTGTATTCCAATGGATACCATCTCATTGTGGAATCCTGGGAAACGAGAATGCGGATGCACTAGCAAAGAAGGGTAGCACTGCTACTTACAGACCTGTTACTAAAGCTACATGTTACTCTGTGAAAAGATTTATTAAATCTACATACTTAGACTTCAACAAACAAAATTTGATAACACAATCTCAAGGGAAAAAAATGGAACTCTCTGCATCATAATCAACAGTTAATTCCCGACTTACCACGAAAATCGTCTGTAGCTGCATTTAGATTGGCAACGGGCCATGACTGTTCGGCCAAACATCTGCATAGAATTAGAATATATCATCCCCTAACTGCCCATTGTGCAACTCAAACCAAGAAATGGATTCGGAACACCTCAAAATCTGTGTTTCATTGGCTGACCATGATAATATCTTTGAAAAATATTGGAGTGCAAGAGGTCAAATGACTTTATTGTCAAACGCTTGGCATTAGAAAACAGCAACAACAACTTCCTGCATGCAGTTTCATCTGTTGTCTGCCTTCATATTCGCGATCGATGACTGCATATGTGCAAAAGGGCATTGAAGTCTTTAAAGGGGGACCAACACAACTGATGAAAATTAAGTTGCTTTTGAAATTACAGGACAGTTCCTTCTCTTCATAATTTCAGCCATAGCACTAAATGATCTGTCACATTCTGATATAGATATCATAAGTGTTTAAATAGTTTTCATTGAAGATGGTTATGCTTTATTTAACGACGCTCGCAACTGCAGAGGTTATATCAGCGTCGCCGGATGTGCCGGAATTTTATCCCACAGGAGTTCTTTTACATGCCAGTAAATCTACCGACATGAGCCTGTCGCATTTAAGCAAACTTAAATGCCATCGACCTAGCCCGGGATCGAACCCGCGACCTTGGGCATAGAAGGCCAGCGCTATACCAACTCGCCAACCAGGTCGACTTCATTGAAGATTTCACTTCATCTTTTTGATTATTACTTTCGAAAAATTTCCAAAAAGCATGGATCAACTTTCAATTTTCTGGTAAATGAAAAAGGTCACAAAATCTGCTGACACTTTTGTCACCACAGGTTATATCCAATCAGTGTGAGGAAGCCAAGTTTTTGTATGGATAAAACTAATGTCCCTCATAATTTTGATTCCATCGTCTGATTTACTTTGTTTTGACAATTAATATTTGAGGAGAAAAATTCGCTCTGGCGCTGGGGATTGAACCCGGGTCCTTGGTTCTATGTACCAAGTGCTCTGACCACTGAGCTATGCCGAATTCAATCCACAGTACCGGACCGAACCCTCCTCGTTCAATGTTTCCCTTTGTGGCCTGACTCCAAGTTAGGCATATATGTTGACGTATATGTCCAATGTCAACTGCCATTATACTAGGAGCGCACTCAGCTGAGTGATTTGTTTGGCCGGGATTCCACAGTTACGTGCACAGTAATCTACGTTCGATCCCTGGTGCCAGAGCGAATTTTTCTCCTCAAATATTAATTGTCAATATTATAGATATTATTCTGTAGGACAAATTAATAAATCTATAATATTACTTTTTGTTCATTATCCACGTTAGGACGAACATTGGATGTGTGACTGATATTAGTGAGCTTCACGGTTGGATGCAACTTTTAGTGTATTTTCAGTTAAAATATTAATAAATGTATGATTTTTTCCATGTGTTGACATACAAGAACCCATCCAACTTGGCCATTAAAATTTAATGTTCAGTTTGATGGTATCTGATTGCAATTGTGTATGAAACATATAAAATAAGATTTGCTTTATCATTTTCATTTATATGTCCATTATGTAAGAGAAACATCAGGGATATGGTATTTAATTTTGAGTCGAACGTGGTAACTTGGAACTGAAATACGTTATATTAAAGGTTTTGCTGATATAGAATAATGTTAACTCATCTAAACACATGTGTAACTCAATATTTGTAAAGTAATTTACTTCATTTCCGCTTTTATTTAGCATTGTATGAATTTCCTGCATCACAACTAAGGCCTAAATCTCAATAGCTACGGTATGCTTAATGATAATGGGAAGTCTTTACATAGCATTACACTGTGATACAAGAAATCTGCTCTTTCTGGTATTTAATTCTTTAGCAATCTGACTGTTTTTAGTAAATAATTAACATATATTTATGTATGTAATAAGTTTTTTAATGTTGCAGGAAACATGTTTTATTAACCCTCTGAATTGCATACCTTTAACAAGGCTGTTAACTTCCATTGTGCATGTCCATAATCCCCAATGCTGATTGCTGTTGCACTCTTCCCCTGGCAAGAGGCATGTTCCCTACTCCCCTGCAAATACCGTGTTCGCATGCTATCAGTGATCAGTGTGTTCATTGTCTAATAGGTTCCCTCAGTTGAAAGATGAGATGGCTGTTATATATGAGAATGTTTTACATATTTATGGTAGGATATTAACAAAACAAAATACACTCGTCACTTCCTCATTTTAGTTTTAATATATATGTTAGGTTTTTATTTCTCATTTATGGTACAAATTAGAAATAAGTACATGGAAGTGATATCAATTGAAATGATCCATTTTCTTATTATTCTCATCTTCTATTACTTCTCCTTTCTCCTTCACTTTTACGAGGGCTATTCATAAAGTAACTTCCGTTTATTTTTTACAAACCTGTGAATGACGTTACAGAATTGGGTTACAATACATTTAAAAGTACACACACTAGTTTATTTTTCCACATAGTTTCCAGTCACATTGAGACACTTGTCGTAGCGTTTGACAAGCTTTGAAATTCTGCAATCGTAGAATTCGGCTGCCTGCGACTGAAGCCAATCTACGACGCTGGTTTTCAACTATTCGTCATCATCAAAGCACTTCGAACCAAGCCACGTCTTCATGTGCATGAAGAGATTATAATCGCTAGGCGCCAAATCTGGGCTATAAGGAGGGTGATCCAATACTTCCCAGTTGAACTCTTGCAGTTCGGTCGCAGTATGACGTGCTGTATGCGGCCAGGCGTTGTCATGCAGGAAAATCACCCCAGAGCTCAACATGCTACGACGTTTGTTTTGAATGGCCCTTTTCAAATTTGTTAGTGTGTGACAGTAACAATCAGCGTTAATTGTGGCATTCCTCTCCAAGAACTCCACTAGCAAAATTCCTTTTCTGTCCCAGAAGACAGTTGCCATGAGTTTCCTCGTGAAAAGTGTTTGACGACACTTTGTGGGTTTTTTCGGCAAGTGAATATGACTCCAGTGTATTGATTGAAGCTTTGTTTCTGCATTCACATACTGCACCCAAGTCTCTCTCCTGTCACAATCTGATTGAGAAAAGCATCACCTTCTCTTTCATAACGCTCAAGAAAGAACAGTGCTGCTCCCATCCGCTGATCCTTTTGTTCCTCAGAAAGTTTCCGGCAGCCCAAATCTTCGGTAATCTGTACAGAAGAGTACGACTAATCTGTGGAAAATCCTCACTAAGCTCCGACATGGTGAATCTGCGGTTTGCTTCTAACCCTTTCGTCAACCAAACGAATCAGATCTGCATTCATGATACTCAGTCGACCACTTCTCTCTTCATCATGGACATTGGTTCGCCCATTTTTGAACATATGGCACCATTGTCCTACACCACCTTCACTCATTACGTCTGGCCCAAAAACTTCACAAAGTTGGCGATGAATTTCACTAGCTTTACAGTTTTTGGCCACAAGAAATCTTATTACAGAACATAGCTCACACCTGGCAGGACTTGCGATTGCAGCACATATTTTGACAGCATGTGGCTCAGAGAGGAACAAAGACACGATCTTGACTCTACTGCTGCTCGATGCGTACTGCTTCAAGGTACACTCCACCGCAAGAGCGGCGCCACTGTCTCTGTTGTTACGCACACTATATGAAAACGGAAGTTACTTTATGAATAGCCCTCGTACTTCCTCATGGTCATCCTCTCAGGATATTAGAGGAGGTACATCCTTCTTTCTTCTATTTTTCTTCTTCTTTCTTTTCTGTTACTTTTCTTTATTTTGTTCTTTTTTCTCCTTCTTCTCACAGGAAACTGGAGAAGGTACTTTTTTTCTCTTCATACTTCTCACTTTTCTCTTTTCCTTCTTATCTCTCTCTTTGGATATGAGATACATATGTCTTCTTCTTTTTCTCCTCCTTGTTGTCGTCTTCCTTCAACCTCCTTCTCTTCTTGTCCTCATTTGCTTCTTCCTCTTGAGAAAAAATTAAATTATGGTTTATTTAACGATGCTCGCAACTGCGGAAGTTATATCAGTGTCCCTGGTGTGCCGGAATTTTGTCCTGCAGGAGTTCTTTTACATGCCAGTAAATCTACTGACATGAGCGTGCTGTATTTAAACGCACTTACATGCCATTGACCTGGACTGGGATCGAACCCGCAATCTCGTCATAGAAGGCCAGTGCTATACCAACTACGCCACCGAGGCACCCTCTTGAGAAATTAGGGAAGAAAGTACATATATATTATCTTAATTTATTCTCTTCTGCGTAATTTTACTTCTGCTACTTCTCGTCTTTTACATTCCTTTCACTTTGGACTTTCTTTTCCTACTTCTATTCTCGTCCTTTTATTCCGTTTTTTCTATCTTCACTTTTGTCTCTCAAGAATTTAGGGGAAAAAAGTACATATTTCTTCTTTTTTTTTTTTATATTTTCATTTTCCTCTCTTTCTTGTCCTTTGAGGTTTATGTCTATGGCCTGTTCTGTTCTCGAGATTAAGTCGTCCTTCCATCTTAAAAGTAATATTCCTCTTCTCTTACTCCATTTTGGTTAATATAATTTAAGAGCATTCTAACAAGTCAATATTATAGCATTGTAAAACTTGCTCGCATCAATGTACTTTATAATTGCCACTTTTTCTGTTGGTGAAAAATTGCCTATTCCTTCTGTGATATGTTTACTCATTGAAACTTCGCTATGACGTAGGTATGATGTCTGCATAACAATTTGAAATTTTAATTCTATATCAAGCTTATATTTATATTGTCTTCTTTTCGACTTTGTTTATATGATTATCGTCATTGTTTCTATTAGTGTCAAATACTTAGGTTAGTACTTAATAACTTGTATTGCAATATGAGATTATAGCATTTACATAGTCATCAATTCATTGAACAGGCTCCTTTTTCTATTTTATGTGGATTAAGTAGGGGATAGATAAATTTTTAATCATGTTATTTTATAGTGTACCGTATCGTATGGTATTTCAAAACTGATTAAGGAACTTGATACGTATTCTAATTTTATACGTTTTTTTTTTAATTTAGTAGATATTGCATAAAACCTCTCTCTCAATTCTAACTTGAAATGACTGCCCTAACTCATTTGGATCATAATCTGTGGTTCCCTGTGTAACCAATTCTCTTCCTGAAAATATCAAAAACTTTTTAGAATAAAATTTTCCCCTATAATTCCTTCTCCTTTTACCTCATTTTGTTTACCATTGTATCCAAAACTGTGAACCAATATACGATTACACAGTATTGATATTTAGAGTAGTGTTTAGATTCTCAAGAAATATGAGTATAGAGATAACTATGTAATGTGGGAAATTAAATACACAATATAATTTTGTATGCAAAAGAAAGTAAGAGCTGTATATTAACTCTGTGAACTCTTCTTGTAGCAAGAGACATTATACCATATGTTAAATTTACGAAGATAATTTTTTGTCGTATAATAGTGTTTGGTGTTGTCATGCCAACAATATTGAAAAGAAGACATTCATTTGTCGTTCTGAAATTGCTCATGATATCGTCTATAAAGAACTAGTCAACATTGTAGATTGATTCTAAAAGTTCTGGTTGTAATTTGAGATTGTGATAATCGTAATTAAGGTTAATGCATTTTGTCTCTAATATTGTCACTTAATTAAGACATCTTGGTAGTATATTATATCACTCATTTATCTGAAATAAAGTTCTTTTTATTGTCTTGATAGCGTAAAATATCTATGCACAATGTCCCCTCACCATTTTCATAGAAAACTGCTGTTAGAAATGTATCACTTGCATTGTGGTTGATTATGTTCATGATGCATGGTAACTGCTTGAACAATAGGAACGGATATCTTTTCAACTGAAAGAATAAATATTTTTTCGTCGTTTTAAAATTATGCCTTCAGTTATTGCCAGCAGTCTCCATGCCTTGGTCAAACTCTCAGATTTTCTCAATATTTGATTTGATATATAAAGTGTCTCAAAAATACACAATATAATTTCAGGAATGAGTTCCTAATATGTAGACAGTAAAAATAATTTATATCAACATAGGGCGAGAAATGTTTGGTTTCCGAGTTTTGAAGTTTTGTCTATGGCACTTAATTGTTCAAATAACCTCTAATTGTTCAAATAACCTCTAAATGTTAAAAAAAAGTCCACCTTCTACCAGAACGCAGACTTCACATCGATATCTCATGGTCCATGAAGATGATCCTAAATTTCTGGCATGTTTCATATTGTCTCACAACCTGCTGCAGTTCTCTTGGGTTCAAATCAGGTGAGCGTGGAGGCCAATAACTGGTCCCCCTCTACTGACCCACCGACCAGGAAATCTTCGTTTCAGGTAAATGTGTACACAGTAACTAAAATGTGCGGAGGATAAAGTGTGCTTTTTTACAAATGATTAGCGGTGTATTGTCCAAAAAGTTAAGTGCCACACCTTCAGAACTCGGAAACCAAGAAAATCTGTGACTATTCTGAAGATAGCAAGAGGCTGAAAAAGTTTTGTTTTTTACCTATGAGGAGCTCATTCTGAAAGTTACACTGTATATTTGAGACACCCTTTATGTTATTTGTCATAATATGCACATGTTTGTTGAGCAAGACTTTCAGCAAAGTATGTTAAGGGATAATAGCACTCCTTTCACTTATTATTTACGTTACAATTTGTTTTCTCATTAATTTTGCATTAACAGATTTGTCTGCTTTAACAACTATAACAATTTGCATGTCAAAATGCAGAAAAAATGTTTTACTGCATGAAATACAGCACTTAAAGTTACATGCGATTTTATTAAAGTTTTGCACTGCCTAACATTGCTTTGGAAAAAAATATCATTCTTAGCTATACAGGGTATTTAAGAAAAGAGTTGCAAACTTGAAATGAGCAGTACTCATTAAAATCTATTTAAAAACTTCCAATTAACTCTTATGTAGAAATAAATGACTGCTCAGCTGTAATGTCCTTATTATGAGAACACAAAGTATTCAATGTGATCTTTAATTTTTGCAGAGTATTCAGCCTTTGCAGAGACGCATGTCTTCTTTGAAACAAGGTCTTGCTTACTCGTGAATATACGGTACTGATAAACTTTTTCACTTTTTATGTCGCTCAAAATCTTAAAGTAGTTGATCGGCTTTGACATCAAATTCTTTTAAACGTTCTCACAGACAAATATCTAATGAATTATGTTAAAACTTAAATTCTCAGTTACAAATGCTTTACTCGTATTACTGCCATTTGGGCAGTGTTTTACTTCTCTGGTAGCCTTGGCAAACATGTAGTACTCTAGTAAAACATGTAGACTACTATTTCCTTCTGCTGTGCTGGTTTCCACAATCCAGTGTGTAGGCTACCAGGTTCCTGCTCTGTGTATGTAATTTCTAAATAATAACTTCTAACATCATAGAAGCGATTCAAAAAGCATAGGAGACTCCGGATTATTTAGAGTGAAACTTACGTACCATACCTGCAGAAATATGTTGTATTTTATCTGACTTCTGGCTAAATTTGCGAGTTAGGGGTAAGTTGCTGTTCTAATTTTGTATGTCTTGATCTCCTATATCACGTTGTGTACTGCTCAGAATATATTTTCCATATTTTCTGTATACAGAGTATACTGCGTGTTCAGTTCAAAGTGTGTCATGGCTCGCTGTATGTCGTCATGTGGCTAGCCGATGAGCCTAGAGAATTCAATCTTCCTACATTTCCGCAGAGGCATATTACCTATGTGGCAGAGAAGTTGCCTAGCAAGTACGGCGTTCATTCAGAAGAGTATTTACCGATACGTACCGTAACGCCGGTAGTGGCAAGAATGTGAACTGTTTGAAAACACGTACTGAGGTGAGTTTTTTCTTACTGTCGGGATATGGGGAGAGGGTTAAGACGATTATTTACGTACAGTATTTGTTGACATTAACTTCGACGGGTCCACACCTGTGGAGTAACGGTCAGTACGTCTGACCGCGAAACCAGGTGGCCCGGGTTCGAATCCCGGTTGGGACAAGTTATCTGGTTGAGGTTTTTTTCGGGGTTTTCCCTCAACCCAATACGAGCAAATGCTGGGTAACTTTCGGTGCTGGACCCCGGACTCATTTCACCGGCATTATCATCTTCATATCATTCAGACGCTAAATAACCTAGATGTTGATACAGCGTCGTAAAATAACCCAATAAAATAAATAAACTTCGACGGTCAACATGGACACGGAGCATTTGATTTGTCTTGTGGAATGTTGCCTTACGCAACCGATGATAACAAATACCCTGGGTACGACTTACCCACGCAAAACACAGTTCGAAAGAGGTTATGGTAGCACACAGACCGTACAGATTGCCATCTGTTGCTACGACGTTCAAGTTATACCGTACACGTTCTCAAGTTCAGATTGAACGCCTTGATTAATAGGCAACTTCTCTGACATAAAAGCTGAAACTCGCGTCAAATCGCTGACTCACCAACAGTGACGTCATGACACACTTTGAAATGAACACCCAGTATTTGTACAGTGTTCTGCTGCTGACAGACCCTTCCTGTTAAATCGCTTCTGAGTAAAGTTAAACGAACTCATTGTACTTTTAGTTGCTCCTTCAGTACGAATTCAAATTATGTGACTGTAAGGCTCAATTAATTAAATGTAATCTGTCACAGTATGTTCACATAGCTGCAGCCATAATGCCATAAAAGGAGAAGTTCGGCAACTCCAAGCTTTTCAGTTTGTATCAAAGTGAATAGGTACTACAATTGGGGGTTAGATACAGCAGCTTACAGCAGTAAAATTTTGGAAATATTCAACATTTTTTCCCTTCATTACTGTATCTTATACAATAATGAAAATTAATGTGTGAAACACTGTCCTTCTGCTATGTGAGAAAAATATTTTTACGACTTAGAAAAGTTATTTACATTTTTTTTTTTTTCTCCGAAATTCAGTTCACTGTGCAGTGATGAAGCGTTTCCCACAAATCTGAAAAACTATCCAACATAATGTGATGAAATTTTTTGTGTGTATTTATGCATGTCGTATCTACAATATAATGCAAGATCACTTCGCTACCTTCGATAGATTGTCTGATAAAAAATAAATTCATTTTAAAAAATGATCAAATATCAGTATTTTCTTCTAACACAAAATAAAAAAAATATTATTTATTAAGGAATGTAGTTGAAAGAGCATTATATTTTAAACACGAGTTTCAGCAATAAAATTAAAAAAAGAGAACGTGAAAAAGATAACAAGTTTGTGAGTTATGAGGGAAACGTTTCATCACTGCACAGTAAATTGCTACCATTTTAAATTTAAAAAAAAAAAACATATGTGTATAAATAATTTTTTTTAATCGTAAAAATATTTTTTTCATATAGCAGAAGAACAGTGTTTTATACATACCAATTTTCATTATTGTACAAGATACAGTAATGGAGGAAAAAAAAATGTTGAATATTTCCAAAAATTTTACTGCTGTAAGCTGTACCTAACCCCTTAACCAGAAGACAGGATTGATGACGTAATGGATGCTTGAGAATTGAATCTGAGCATAGAACAAACCTTTCAACATTTTCTGGCATGTTCTCCACCCTTAAAAGTGCCAAGAAGGAACTGAACAGAACTGCAGAAACTGCTTGCAATATCATAATCAGCAGTTAAGGTCCATGACAAAGAATATACAGGGTGAGGCAGAAGTCTCCATACAAACGGTGATACGAATCCTATAGATTCAAAATCTCCTATATTCACTTTCACAAATTAAAGGATTTTGACAATAATTGGTGGCAAATAGAGGAAATTTTCAATGTAACAGTGACTTTTAAGAAACCTTTTGTTTTAAATTTAGTGGCTTTTGAATTCAAACTATGTAAATCATTAGAATTCATTCTTAGCAAGCAATATGTGAGCATAACTCAATTATGAACAAAATGGTCTTTAGGGGGTTTTGAATCTAGAGGATTCATACAGTCATGCTGTAGCAGGTAGACCTACATCACAATATATTATGTTCGATATGTATCTCCTGCAAGTCATAACAAAGTGACATGTTCTCCTGTTACTCACGGTGAACACTTGATAACATATTTTCTGATATCTGTTTGCAAACTTGTGCATTTCTTTTCTTCAGATGGTCGACATCACGAATCTTCTTCTGGTACATGAGGGCTTTCAGGTGCCCCCAGAGTTAAAAATCTATGGGAATGAGGTGTGGTGATCGGTTTGGCTATTGTGTCAAGGGTAATTTGCGTTTTGTGCATCTCATTAAAAGTCTACACTACATAGGGGGTGGGTACCAGTCCTTACCAGAAGGTTGATGTCAATCCGATCTTTGTTTGTTAGGAGCATTTCTCTAGTCTGGTTTAGCTACCAGAAATACAATCAGAAAACATGTACATCACTGTATCACTGTTTGTATGAAGACTTTTGCCTCACCCTGTAAACAAAACGTATCGTACACGATTTTTCCACTCTGACGCAAAATATCGCAATTTTACATTTTATAAGATTGTACTGTTGGGAAACTTAAGATAAATTGCACATTTAAATATTTTTAAAGTAGGGTAATTTTAACATAAGAGGAAAAGAAGTTTGAAAAGTTTTATCATATTTTCTGTTACATTAATCCCAAATATGTTTCAATATAGTGACACATGGAAATAGCAGATGGCAAAGTTAAGTGGAACATTTTGTATAACGGTACACAAAATACAGTTTCACTCTAATTACCTTCGCTTTTATGTTCTGAAAATTGGAAGATTTGATTATTTACGAAATTTAGGTGATAATGCATATTGTTGTTGTTCAGTCAACTGTCCAAAGACAGGTCTGGATCCCACAAGTGACACTAAAAAAAGGCATTACTCATGAGGCAATTAGGTCAGGAGATAATGGGGTAGGGTGGTCAGTTTCTTTCCCCCTCCATTGCATACATCACTGGCTAGCTACATATTACACTAATCAGACTTCAAATAATACATATTGGGGTTTAAAATTTGATATGTGCTAGAATAAAATTAAAAAACTCTGACGAGAAGTAGAAGATTGTCCTTTTTCTTATTGCTATATACAGCATTTCTGCAGATAATTTTGATCTTCATTACAATCATCGTTCATAATTTTTATTTTTATATGTAATATATTTCTCTTGTGTTAAAAATTGTAAAGTTACATTTATAGCTAATAATTCATAATCATTTTTAATATAATTTCCCAAATGATCAAATCTGTATAATTATATTATCTGATCACGAGACAGTTCAAGTAACATACATTCTTCAAATGGCAAGTAATATAAGAACCGTGAAGTGTATGAAAAACTACTTTAATTTCTTCCAAAATTCGTATTAATTTATTTATGGAAATTTCACAAAACATGTTCTTTAAAATCATATGCCTATTATTATTGAAAATATATCACAAAAATTAATAAACTGTTACTATTCTTTTTAAAGTAAGTATTACTATTAATTTCATGGATATTTTCCAAGATATTGTTCTTTGGAGCACGTGTTATTGTTGAAAATAAATAATTAAAAATTAATTGAATGCAGTACCGGTATATTAGTTGTTTTTAAATGGGTTTGTTACAAGTAAGTTATTATCTGACATTTGACAACATGGACTGGAAGTTGATGTGATACATGGCATATCAGGTGAAGAAAAGCAGATGTGGCGTCGGCAGGAGCTGGAGGAGGAACGAAAGAGTGTTCGTTTCAACTTGGAGCAGGAACTAGACATTCGATTCAATCTGTCAGAATTGTCGGATCAGGAGGAAGGTGAGGGGGAAGAGGAGGAGGAAGAGGAACGGGAAGAATGGAACTCAGATGAGGAGGACCCTGATGAAGAGCGACTCATTGCAGGCATCAGGGTTTCAGGTATGTAGAATACAGTTTTACTAATTACGTCTTACGAGGAATATGTTTTATCCAGTGGTGTACACAGGATTTCTTTCTGGGGGGAGTTCAGTCGCTTGGAGCAGCCAGACATAATGAGACCAACAATGTAGGCGACCACTCTGGTCATACCTCTCTGGCCAGCAATGATGATGATGTCATAAAATGTTATAAATTTCTATCAAAGACACAACTATCTGCAAATGTTTATTTGCTACATGAATATAAGGTATATAAACGTTTTCGCCTTGTGGGGCATCATCAGATATATTAAAATTATGTGATCTGCTTCAAACCATGAACACTCCCACATACACCGAGACACATACGTACAATTCTTCCATATACACACAGTTTTCTTAATTAAACACAGTAATTCATCAACGATATGCATTATAAAAAATAGATTATTTAGATCTAAAGGATCAAGGATAACCACTATTTGACAACATTTAGATTATAACCAAGCAAAGTACTCTATATGAATGATAATTTATACGCACATTACAATCAACCTACAACAGCGATTACTGCAAACTTCGGTATGATACACAGTTCTCCAAGACGTGTCATATTCTAAACATTGAATAACTTTAACCCAAGATTTTATCCATTTATTCATTTGATTTTAACATGATCATAATTTGCATAATGTTATTTGATAAATATATATTATAATGTAACATGAGTTATATGTACACACAATTCCAATTTAATCATATTTGAATTTACACTACATTGAAATCCATCATTTTATCTTATTTCTTGTTACAATTAGTATACATATAACTCATGAAATTTTATCACCATGTATTACACACTGCTCGTATTGCTTTTATAAATCTAATTTAATCTAAGTTCAGATCACATAATTTTAATATATCTGATGATGCCCCACAAGGCGAAAACGTTTATATACCTTATATTCATGTAGCAAATAAACATTTGCAGATAGTTGTGTCTTTGATTGAAATTTATAACATTATTTTATGACATTACTAGACACATCTGAAATATAAAATGAATTGCAAAAAAAAAAAAAAAAAAAAAAAATGATGATGATGATGATGATGATAATTGGTTGAGTCACTGAGAAGAAACTACCAACTGATGGATGCATTGGAAGGAATGATGAACAAGAGAAGAGTTCGAAGCAGAAGAAGATATTAGATGATGGACAACATTGAGATAAGTGAATTATATGCGGAGACTAAGAGGAAAGCAGAAAATAGGGAAGATTGGAGAATGCTGGTTTGCAGTGATAGACTTTCCATTTGGCAGAACACTATGTATGAATAATAATAATAATAATAATAATGACCATTTACCCTTACTTTTCTGGGACAGTCCCATATTCGGACCCCTGTCCTGGACTATTTTGAAGACATTTCGTGACTGCAAAATTTGGCCCAGATTTTGCCAAGATGTAATAATTTATCCTAATTTAGATTTTGATACATTCAGAGTAATGTATTTAAGAGGTGAAATAATGGTGAAAAATTAAGAAAATCCACTTATACTCTCTTCCTCATCAGCTGCCATTCTAAGAAAACATATATGGTAGAATGAACAAGGAAATCACGTATTTTGACGAAAGCTTCAGTCCTCCTTAAAAAGGGCCAAGTAGATCCTCTCTTAGAACAATCGAAAACTATATATGTAATTATCACTCACCTCTCATAGGTCAAGGACAGCCAAACCTTGGTTCGATGCTGATTGCTATGAATAGATAAAAGAAACGATCAAATTCATGCATATAGCACGAACTGACATCTCCGATTGCAAATCTAAATCTCTATGCAGAGAAAAGTAAAGCATATGAAGACTACAGGGAAAAAACCTGATTAAGTCACATTTTACTGTTTTTACAGGAGAGGAAGTTAAAAGTTTCAAGATTTCAAGACACATTATATTCTAGATTCTTTGGGTTATCATTTTTTAAATTTCTTTGGACTAACGATGTGTTATTCTGTACAATTAAACTACACAAATGTACACTATCCGAGTTATTACATGACATCTAAAATAGAAAATCACTTAATTTTTTACTTACGAAGTTTTTACCCTATGCTCTTCATATAAAAACTGCTCAAGACCAAGGAATCTTATTGTATAGAAGAATAAGGAAAAGCCCAAGCACAAGAGGAGCCCTTAGATGAAGTCAACCAGCATTACCACGGAAACCCCAATGGAATCTTAGGTAAAACACTTCTCCCTTCTCCTCAACAGAGGTAACCCAATCACCGCATGTCAAATCAAAGAGCCAGAGTCATACAACATAGAACTGACAAGCATAGCAGAAGTAAGAGCAGCCAGCCTCCAGGCGAAAGATAAGAAAGCAATGGGATCAGATGGAATTTATACCAATAATGAAAATCTCAGGAACACAATAAATCAAATGACTGATCTATTCAAAACAGCAATCAGTTTTACTGTGTATAATAATGTGTTACTTTTGTGTGTTTATGTTCTTTTATTCATGTTTTACAATGTGTTGTTTCTGTCGTGATTTCATTTATTTTGTTGACTATTTATATTCCTCACTTAAATGTAGGCCTACATAAAAAGTTCACAATTCATTATTGCTATCCCCACTCTGCTAGATGTTCTGATTGAAAATCTGGTCACAATAATAATAATAATAATAATAATAATAATAATAATAATAATAATAATAATAATAATAATATATTTATTATTCTTACTACATGTATTATTATTATTATTATTATTATTATTATTATTATTATTATTATTATTATTATTATTATTATTATTATTATTACCCGTCACTTTGGAAGGAAGCATCCATTATTCCAGTTTTCAAAAATGGTAATAAAAACAGTGTTACTAATTATAGACCCATTTCTATCCTAAACAATTTTTCTAAAATTTTTGAAAAAATTATCCACAAACACATTTCATTTTATGTTAAAAATAAGATCAATTCGGCCCAACATGGATTTACAAGAGGGAAATCTACTACTACTAATTTAGTTTCCTATCTTAATCTCATAATGCCTATTGTTGAAAATCAAGGTCAAATTGACTCAATTTATTTTGATTTTAGCAAAGCATTTGATGTTGTTCCTCACAAAATTTTATTAAATAAATTAAGTAATTTTGGTCTCTCCACTAACTATGTTAATTGGTTTGAAAATTATTTAACAGATAGACAGTCTTGTGTTTGACTAGGTAATTCTCTCTCAGTTCCATTTAATAGTTTATGCGGTGTTCCTCAAGGGTCTACTTTGGGACCTCTCTTATTTTTATTATTTATAAATGATATAAGTAAAAGAATAAGTTCTAGCTACCTTTTGTTTGCGGATGATCTCAAAATCTTTCGCAAAATTAATAGTTTGGTTGATTGTCAAATTCTTCAAAATGACATTAATTCAATTTCACAATGGTCTGTTGAAAATGGAATGAAAATTAATCAATCCAAAACTTTTGTTATTTCCTTTTCACGGAAAACTATCTCCCTAAAATTTAACTATTCTCTCAGTAATGTCGTAATTACTAGGAAAGATTATATTAGAGATCTTGGTGTCCTACTTGACTCAAAATTATATTTCCATGATCATGTGCAATATATTTATACCCATTCGTTAAGAATGCTTGGTCTAATTAGGTCTATAACTTATTCTTTTTCCACTCCTATGTGTTTATTAATTTTATACTATACGTTGGTTAGATCCAAGCTTGAATATGCATCTGTTGTATGGAACTCCATTACTTCCACTGACTCGGCTAAATTGGAGAATATCCAAAGAAAATTTATTTCCTTGTGTTCTTATAGATTTTTACCAAATTCCGATTATAACTATGAGATTAAATGCAATTATTTCAATTGCGGTAGTTTGTTCACCAGACGTCAGGATCTTGATTATTTATTTTTTTGCAAAGTCATTAAGGGTGATATTGATTGTGAATCTTTCATAAGCAATATCAGTCTTCGTATTCCTGCTAATGGTTTAAGATTTCATAAATTGTTTTATAATAAGAATCCTAAATCTCTCTCTCCGGTCTGCAGATGCATTAAATATGTTAATTTGCATGGATTCAACTTGGATCCATTTAATGTGTAGTATATCTTTGAGTTTTAACTCACTGATCTAATTTTAATAATTATTTGTCCATATATTTCTTGCATTTGGTCTATTGATTCATGTAGACCATTCCATTATTTCAATTCTCATTGTACTAATTTTATAATTATTATTTGATCAATGATTGATGTAGACCATTATATTGTTTGTATTTCATCTCATTGCCATTTTCTATCATTCATTCTCATCATCATTTGTTGTTTTGTTCTGTTTTGTATCGTGCAAAACTGTAATTGGCCTTGTGCTGTTGTTTTTGCACGTTAATATTCTAAATAAATAAATAATTATTTGTCAATGGACTTGTATATAATTTCTGACATTGTCTAAAACTTAGATGTTTATGTACCTAAGTTTTAGACAATGTCAGAAATTATATACAAGTCTATTGACAAATAATAATAATAATAATAATAATAATAATTAATAGATTGAAATAATACAAAATAATTAAGAATAATAATTATTGTTGTTTTCTAATGCCAGGCGTTTGACAATAAAGTCATTTGATCTCTTGTTCTCCAATATTTTTCAAAGATATTATCATGGTCAGCCACTGAAGCATAGATTTTGAGGTGTTCCGAATAATAATTACAAATAACTAAAGTTAGATTGAAATGACAGAAATTAATAATTAATCTTTACATGAATTTAAATGTACAAAAAATTGGAAATAACAGAGATGACATTGAACTAAACATTCCTTAAAATTTGTTATACAAAATAAGTGAAAATAATGATGATCATGATGTTAATAATAATAATAATAATAATAATGATAATGATAATAATGATAATATTTATAATAATCAAACAATATGTGTGTATTAAAAACATAATAGCAATGAACTCGTAATCAATTCTAGCAGTTTTTTTTTCTTGCATAAGATTAAAAGACAAATAAAATGAGCTTTTCATTATGTTCTCAGACTTCTATAGTTCAGAAATAAATTATATACTTTACTTTAAATTACGAATTTTTCTAAGTCTTGCGAATTCTAAGTGTCCTAATATTCCCCTTATATGATCGCACCCACACGTAGTTCTTCATAAATATATGCAGCATAATGAAGCTGTGCACCTGTCGAATTTTTATGATCCTTCAATATTGTGATGATCTTTTCCATCTAACAATATTTTTTTTTTTTTCCAGACATTTTAAATCTTATGGATGCATCTGATTTAGAAGAGGTTTCTGCAGATGAAGATAAGCTTCGCGTTTCTGTCCAGTCGGGACAGAAGCCAGCAGTTGCCAATAGACAGCAATCAGTTGATCCTTCTTTCAAGCCGGTATCAATATTAACGAAAAACTCAAATAGACCCGGGGCAAGAAGTGTGAATGGCACGAGGTTCACAGTTGAACGAGTCCATGAATCTGAGCTGGAGGACTTGCCTCTGCCTACAAACTCCTTGAAGCAGCCTAGAGAAATAGAAGAGTCTTCAGAGGAAAAGGCTGCGAAAGAGAAGACTGATTTGGAGCCTACACCCCATGCGCCTAGTCCACTAGTTTTATCCCCACGTTCGGAAGCTGAAGATGGTGTAAATAGTGTCAGTGCAGCAAATGACAGTAAAGCTCAGGACGTGAGTGACTTGGTGGTCCAGGAAGTTGAGTCCAAACCGAATGACGATGTGGAGGAAGTGGCTGCTTCCATGCCAAGTGCTGAGGAAGTGGAAGATGTTGAAGAAAGTGACGAGAAATATAAAGATGATGTTGAAGAAAGTGACGAGAAACATAAAGATGATGTTGAAGAAAGTGACGAGAAACATAAAGATGACGTTAAAGAAAGTGACGATAAATATAAAGAAGATGTTGAAGAAATTGCTCGCTTGCAAAAGGAACAATTCGAAGCAGAAAAACAGAGGTTTAAAGAGGAACTGGATAATGAGATTAAGAGGTTAGAGGAGGATAACGATAAGGCTGTTCAGAAACATCAGGAGCTGTTGGCACAGAGACTTCAGGAATCTGTTCATGAAATGGAGACTGAACAGGTATGTGGCGATTTCCTCAATAGTGTACCATACAGTAAATATTAATTTCCTAGTACAGTGAAACTTCCATTAACGGACACTTCCCAATAGCGGACTCCTCTCAATAGCGTACATTTTAAAATTCCCCTGCAAAATAACATTGGCCCTTGTGATAAAATTCTTCCAAATAGCGGACATTCTCAATAACGGATGCGGACAATGAAATGTATCTCCCAACAACAATTAAAACTTCCAAATAACGGACAGCGTGAAAGAAAAAAAAAAGAAACAGTTGTAAATTAAACGGAATTCTAACGGAATTCTTTGCAACAATCATTATCGTGCATTTGAACGTTCTTGTACTTTATTAAAAGTAAGCAGCACAGTTGTTAGTTGTGATACTGTACGTGAGCAGTCCGTACTTTCTTAGTTTGTCAAGTTAAGTGTTTGGAAGTACACTCACATTAAAAATGTCACAAAAACGTAAACGTTTGTCACTAGAAGAGAAAGTGGATATTGTAAAGCATAGTGAGAAGGAGAAATTAAGTATTTGCCACAAAGTTTAATGTGGGAAAAACTCAGGTTAGTGAAATTTTGAAAGACAAGGATGTTATTTTAAAGTCAACAATTCTAGATTTCTTTGTGTAAGGTGAAGTGGTACAGTGACTGATGCTTATTTCATTTACAGAACATTTACTGGTACGATTTCTCTCTGGATGAATACTGTAAACAATCTCACTGTCTACTGTACTGTACTGTAAAATATAGTGTTGAATATATATGAGAAATTTTAATGTACTGTATACATACTAACGATTTTCTAAATAGCGGACACTTCTTAATAACGGACATTTAATTTTTCCCCAGCGGTGTCTGCTATTGGGAAGTTTCACTGTATAAAAATAATTTTCAATATGTAGCCTATGTGAGTATTCATTTTACAGCCATCCTATGGTTACAGTCCTGGTATTTCAGATGGTTTGTTTCTCTTGTAAATATTCTCTTTTGAGAGAAGAAAATTTTAAAATAAGCTATAAAGTTTCTTTTTGGTGCTTCTTCAAATACTATAATTTTCTAAATACTTTTTCAGGTTCTTGAATATGAGTAAAATAAAAAAATTACCTTCTGATGGTCTAAACACACACAAATGATAGGTTTAGCATAATATTACTTATGAATTATTGTTTGTAGGATACTGTTCTGTGACAACATTGCACACTGTTGCACTGTTGACATTTAATACACAAGGCAGCAGTGGCGAAGTGTAAAGTCAAGACTAAGGCATGCACTATGCAGTTACTTCAATTTCTCTCAAGGAAGTGGACATGGCATGGCTAAACATTATTCCTTGTTTATTATTATTATTATTATTATTATTATTATTATTATTATTATTATTATTAGTAATTGATTAACTAGCGGATTTACTCGTGTTAATTATGTAAGTCTGTGCGGCTTACAGCTGTTTCGGTGCTTCATCACACCATCCTCAGAGCCTACTAGATCTCGGCGTCATCTCGAACTTCTCTGCCTGTTATGTGGGTGCGTTTGATTGTTGAAACAGGCAGAGAAGTTCGAGATGACGCCGAGATCTAGTAGGCTTTGAGGATGGTGTGATGAAGCACCGAAACAGCTGCAAGCCGCACAGACTTACATAATTAACACGAGTAAGTCCGCTAGTTAATCAATTATTTATATTCAAGTGTTAAAAGTAATGTATGCAAGATTCAAAATGGATTATTATTATTATTATTATTATTATTATTATTATTATTATTATTATTATTATTATTATTATTATTATACAGCATAAAGTTATATCAACTTTCAAAATGTAATTCTGTGGACTTAACAGTATATTTACTCGAATATGTGAAATCCAGCCACTGTTAATTTAGGCACTGGTCTGTCCCGAGAAAATATGATTACCTTTTCCTCAAAGTTCATATTTCGGAAATGTTTTATTTAAGTTTTCCAACTTCACACTACAATGATATCCATTGTTACAGTTGCACATTTTTACATTAAATAAAACAATAAAATACAACTTTATCTTCTCACTGACCACTGTGCATGTCACGAAATCAAGGTAGGCCTACACTGAAAGCTAAATTGTGGAAGGTACTGATCTTCGAACAGTAAGTAATAGTGTCGATTTTGCTGTTATGTTGAAAAATATCTGTCGGAATAACTATAAAAATAAATGATCAAGTTAGCAGAAATCTGTGAGTCAGTCCACTACTGCCATACAGCATACAGAGTTAGACTCTGCTTTTATGTCACCCAAACTCATTGGTATTTAGCCCTAACATACCATTTCTCTGCTCAGCGCCTTTTTGAGATCTGTGAACCGTATAATACACTCCGAGGCTTTTGAAGGCATTTTTGCCAAACGCTGCATACAGGGCATATAATTACATGCAGTCTAACCTGTTAGATTTAAACAAAATACAGCAGTATTTAATATTTTCGCGGAAAATAAAACGAGAAAAATAAATGTAAATAAAATTGTGATAGTAGTAACAACGATAATAATTTGAATTATAGACAGTGTATTTTTAAAAATAACAGGGAGTACGTCCACACCTGTGGAGTAACGGTCAGCGCATCTGGCCGCGAAACCAGGTGGCCTGGGTTCGATTCCTGGTTGGGGCGAGTTACTTGGTTGAGGTTTTTTCCGGGGTTTTCCCTCAACCCAATATGAGCAAATGCTGGGTAACTTTCGGTGTTGGACCCCGGACTCATTTCACCAGCATTATCACCTTCATCTCATTCAGACGCTAAATAACCTAGATGTTGATAAAGCGTCGTAAAATAACCTACTAAAAAAACAGGGAGTACAATGCATGCATAGGATGCTCTGAATATTCGCCTTTGCAAAGCAAACAAACACACCAACCACCAGTCCACTGTACTGCCAATAGAACAATCACTTATACAACAAACATGATCATTTAAAATATTTACCTTTAACAATTCTTTTTTTTTCTAGACGTGGAAATCCTATAATAATCAGTTATTGGGATAGCAGTCTCCTTGTTCTAGATTGTTTTGTACACTAATAATATTAATAAATGAAAGAATTTGAGATTCTTAGTAATGGTAATACTACCTACTTTATTTCGTTAACATCTAGTTTTGACATCATGTTACTGTATATAGGCCTAACTAAATATGCTTGTAGGAAGAACGTCTCCAGACATTACGATCTCAACTAGCGAAAAAAGAAGAAGAGGATGAAGCTAGACTTCGAGCTGAGATAGAAGAGAAAATGGCGTCCCTTGAACAGGACCTCAAAGCACAGCAGGAGAATCAGGAAAAGAGCATAAGGTGAGATCATCGCATGGCAGGAATGCATACTTTTGCAACATAATATTAGGAAAAGGATATTTTCATAATTTTTCACTTTTAATGTTTCCTCAACTAGACATAATGTTGACACATAACAATGACAATTACTTTTGAGGCCAATGATTCACATTTAATTGTTGTGCAAATTTATTATATTGGGACATTGCTCCTTTTCCTTTTAATGCAGTGAAGGGAGAGAGATTATAATCCCTGATTGAGATAAATAGTGTCAGAAACTTGTATACAAGTCTATTGACAGCTAATAAATGAATACTAATACGAAATACTAATAAATGAGCAATGAGGAAGATTAATTTTACAGTGGGCAGAAACCCTTTTTTGCTGTAAGGGGGAATATTTTTTTTACATTTGTAGGAGAAATCCTCCTCATAACCGCTACAATTCTTACCCTGTATTTAATTAGTATATTATTATATCATGTCCCGCACCGTGGTGTCGTGGTCTAAGGCATGTGCCTAGGGTCCGCGTAACGGAATGCACGCTGGTTCGATTCCTCATGGGGGAAGAAATTTTCTCATTAAATTTCGGCCAGTGTATGGGACTGGTGCCCACCCAGCATCGTGATGCACTTGGGGAGCTACGATAGGTAGCGAAATCCGGTTGCGAATATCAGCTATAACGGCTTGGGGGATCATCGTGCTAACCACACGATACCTCCATTCTGGTTGGATGATCGTCCACCTCTGCTTCAGCATGTGGGTGTGAGGCCAGCAGCCAGCTGGTCGGTCTAAGCCCTTCACGGGATGTAGCGCCATGGATTATTATTATTATTATTATTATTATTATTATTATTATTATTATTATTATTATTATATCATCATCATCAACATCTCATTCTTCGTAATATATACATTTGCTTCATTGTGAGTGTATATTTTTGTATATGTGTTTATGTGTGTTTACTGTTTATTTATCTGTGGGTATTTGTGTTGTGTTTTTCTAGTTTGTGTTGTGTTTTTTGAGTTTGTGGAGTGTTTTGTGCATTTGTCCAGTATTTTTGTGTTTTTTGTATGTTTTTTGCGTTTGCGGTGTTATTTTTATTTTTGTGCTGTGTTTTTGTGGTCTTTGATGTGTTATATGCATTATTTTGTCAAGTGATTATGTGTTTGTGGTGTGTTTTGGTGTTTGTTGTGTGTTTTTTTGTAGAGCATTTTTGCGTTTGTGGTCTGTTTTTATGTGTTTATGATGTGTTTTTCTGTTTCTGGTGTGTTTTTGTTTGTAGCGTGTTTTTCTGTGTTTGTGGTGTATTTTTTGTGTGTTTGCAGTGTTTTTTTTGTATGTTTGTGGTGTATTTTCGAGCATGTGAGTGTATTTTTGTATGTTTTATAGCTTATGAGTGTGTTTTACTATAATCTGTTGGTAATTGAATATATACTGTTCTTACAGGGAGAACATGGAAGCATCATTACAGGAATTGCGGGATACATTGGCAGCAGAACGAGAAACACAGATTCAGATTTTACAGCAAGAGCAGGGAGAGATACAAGCCCGCCAAGTAGCAGAATTCAAAAAGACGCTTGAGGACGACCGGGCACGCCTAGAACAGGAAACCACAGAGCAGATCGCCAAGTTCGAGCAGGAACTGGCAGAGAAGCTGGAAAGGGAGCGTGCTCGCTTGGAAGAAATCCACAATGAGCATCTGAAGGAATTCACCGCGGCCAATGAGGCTGAGATTGAAGCCACTAGAACTCGTCTGCAAGAAGAATTAACAGCCTACAAAGATCAGCTTCAACAGACGCACACAAAAGTAAGCGGATATAACTTCACACCATTTAACAAGACTCTGTGGGATCTGGATAAGATCGTATTCTAAAAAGGGAGACTTGCATCCGAATAATGACAAGAACTACAGGAAACACACAATTGGAACACATGTTCTGTAGTAGTGAATTTCTTAAATAAATAAATTAAGCCTATTAGGCCTACTATATAATACTGTATATTGAATTTATTAACATAGCGTTATATTTACTCTGTAATTTGCCAATTATAGCTACATTTTACATTTTTGGCTATGATATCTATACTTAACTCTTTTTAATTTATTTTTATTTGGTATTTTTCATTTATATCTATATCTGTATCTTTTATTTAGGTAGTATATTTTTTTTTTCATTTTAAATTTTTAATTTGTAATTACACTTGTATCTTGCATTTGTATCTGTTTTATCTCTTTTTTTATGTTATATGTAATTCTGTGTTTTTTTAAACAAATATCTGTACTGTCTATTGTAATTGGGGCTTTGTCCTATTATAGACATAAATAAATAAATAAATAAATAGATGGAAGTCATATGATGGTCTGTGCATAATGCAACACAACAATTAATTCTTTCATTTATATTTATGCACTATTTAATGAAGACATATATACCACATACACGTATACACAGTACTGATATATATTCCATTGCTTACACAAAATTGTAAGGAAATTATAGATTGTGCGAACATTAGTCATTCAGGAGAAATGTACCGCTACATGATCCCACAAAATCAATGGTTAGTACAATTTCAATGATAATCGGATGTTCGATGATCCAGGTCCAGGAAGGCAGTAGTTGACCTCATTATGCATGATGGTAGTTACTGAAATGTATGTAATGAACAATGAAATGAGCTGGACTGTGTTTTGTGTATTCCAGGAACTGGAAGCAATAAGCTTAGAACTGAGTGAGATAGTCAATCTGGAACGTACAGCTAAGCAGTCAGAGCTAGACGAAGCCAAGAAAAGGAGTGAGTCATTTGAGAAGTTGAAAAAAGAGATGGAACAAGAATTGGAACAGAAGAGGCGCGAACTGGCAACCGAACAAGAGTCTCTTGTTATCGAACTGAAAGCTGAGAATGCTGTCAAAATTGAAAAACTGAAGTTGGATTTTAGAATGGAGGTTAGTTTTCAACAGTCATTGTCATTTATTTATTTATTTATTCATTCATTCATCTAGTTATTTATTATTTCTTCAGTTGTTTACTGATTTAATTTTTATTTAACATGGTTTACATTGTTAACAATATCTCATTCTGCGCCCAATTTATTTATTTTTATTGAGCAGATTTTACAATGTTAACAATATCTCATTCTGAGCTCAATTTATTTACTTTTTATTGAGCAGAATTTACATTGTTAACAATATCTCATTCTGAGCCCAATTTATATATTTTTTATTGAGCAGGTTTCACGTTGTTAACAATATCTCATTCTACTCCCAATTTATTTATTTTTATTGAGCAGATTTTACATTGTTAACAATATCTCATTCTGCGCCCAATTTATTTATTTTTATTGAGCAGATTTTACATTGTTAACAATATCTCATTCCGCGTCCAATTTATTTACTTTATTGAGCAGATTTTACAATGTTAACAATATCTCATTCTGTGCCCAATTTATTTATTTTTATTGAGCAGATTTTACAATGTTAACAATATCTCATTCTGCACCCGATTTATTTACTTTTTATTGAGCAGGTTTTACAGTGTTAACAATATCTCATTCTGTGCCCGATTTATTTACATTTTATTGAGCAGGTTTTACAACATTAACAATATCTCGTTCTGCGCCCGATTTATTTACTTTTCATTGAACAGGTTTCACAATGTTAACAATATCTCATTCTGCGCCCAATTTATTTACTTTTTATTGAACAGTTTTCACAATGTTAACAATATCTCATTCTGCGCCCAATTTATTTACTTTTTATTGAACAGGTTTCACAATGTTAACAATATCTCATTCTGCACCCGATTTATTTACTTTTTATTGAACAGGTTTCACAATGTTAACAATATCTCATTCTGCGCCCTATTTATTTACTTTTTATTGAGAAGGTTTTACAGTGTTAACAATATCTCATTTTGCGTCCGATTTATTTACTTTTTTATTTAGCAGGTTTTACAATGTTAACAACATCATTTTGCACCCAATTTATTTACTTTCTATTGAGCAGGTTTTACAACGTTAGCAATATCTCATTCTGCGCTCATTTTATTTACTTTTTATTTAGGAGGTTTTACAATGTTAACAAAATCATTCTGTGTCCATTTTATTCACTTTTTATTCAGGAGGTTTTACAATGTTAACAGTATCTTCGTACGGAAAATGTATTTATTTGTTTATTTAATTATTTATTGTTTATTTGTTTGTTTGTTTGTTTGTTTGTTTGTTTGTACACTTGAAGCTCTTTTTTAAAATGAAATATTGTGTTAATTAAGAATCAGTTGCTGAGAGAACTTTGTTAAAGACATTGACTCTAAGCTGTGTAGTCTGGTGCCCTACATCTGTGTTGGTCTGTAGAAACTACAAGCTGCAACATTTTCAGGAGGAGCAAGTCCGTAGAGAGCATATTGAGAGGTTGGATGAACTGAGATCACGACTGAACCATGAGTTAGAGATGGAACGACAAAGATTGGTGAAAGCTCACGAACAGCAGAACGATTCAACTCGTCAGGAGTTGGTTGAAAGTTCCAGGTACGTCATCAATTTTACATATACTGTTAGTAATATTTTATTCAATGACTATTTCAACTGCAGAGATTATTGAGAGATGGCAGACAAATTTTTACATCATACTCTCTATCAGAGACAAGGCTCTCACGACATGGGCCTCCCAGCTTTACTTTTCTCGTAGAGGAAGTCATGTCAGGGAATTTATTGCTCTTTTAAAATCCATTGCCCTCAATTGGGTTTGAATTCACAAACTTCAGACCCAATGGCTAGCGTAATAATTAGCAGAGTAGCAAGGGCGATTACTTTTGTGCATTTGCAATTATGTATGCACAAATCAGCAATAACTGTAAGGCAAATGTCAGGTAAACTATGGTGCCTCATCTCGCAAAATACCATCTCGCTATCACCAATTTCATCTAAATAACCGAGTAATTGATACAGCGTCGTTAAATAAACAACCAAAGAGAAAATTTCTAATCCTTGATTATAAAAATTTTGTACTCTGGTGACTTCTTTATTGTGATCTCCAAGCAAATGATGAATTGGAAAAACATGTTATGAAATAAATAAATGAAATATAAATTTTAGTATATACAGACGGACAAATGACACGCTGAAACTAATTTTTCATCACCATTACCTAAAATATCTTCTTTTTTTTCTTTCATTGAACATCAAAAGAATGTCATTTTTGACATCTGTGAAAGATATTACAGCATAAAAAAAACTTGGAGAACAAATTCGTACCTTTGAAACTAGTAAAACTTCCAACTAGATTGTTTCAATATTTTAATAACTGTTAACGAAAATGATTAATTCCTGGACAACAAATTTAACTTGTACTACAGATATTTGATCCATGTAGATATGGTGGTAGGCTTTTTCAATGCTGTCATTTTCACGAAAGACTAGGGCCTACATCAATGGATAATGTTTCCTGTGTTTTTGCTTGCAAAGATCTTTCTTGCAATTTCCGTTTTGTTCTCCATGCTTCCGTCAATGTATCCCTGAGAACCACAGAAGAGTACTACCAGTATCTTTTTTACTGTCACTACTCATTAAGTATATTTAAAATTCAAACAAAATTACAAATATCTATATTCTTATTTTATCTTGTTGGTAAATTGTTACCATGCAGCTGCCACAGTGGTCTAGTGGCTAGAATGCTGCACTTACAATCTTGTGGACCCGAGTTCGATCCCTGGTGACTCCCAATTTATAACTTGTGTTGGGTAAGCCTGTGGTCTAGGTAACACAGGGTTTTCTCCAGGAGCTCCGGTTCTCCTGTGACATCCCAACAAATCTCCATCATCTGATCTCATCACGGATGTAGCATAGACCAGTCTCCTATGACGCACCTTGGTCAACAACTCTGTCGGTAAACTGGTCTACATAACTGGCTTCATATGGTTGAATGATGACAGTCAAAAAAATATAGTTACCATGGAAACCATTAAAACTAACAACCACTGCCTTCTGGAAAGTATCTAAATAGGGTACTTAAAGGTAGATTGTTTCAATTTAATTTTTAAAAAGTAACTAAAATTTGTACATTTAAAAAATAATGTTGTATGTTTCTGCAAATATTTGAATGGCGATGAAAAAATTATGCATATAATTCGTGTCCTAATTTAACAAACCCGTAAAAATAAGGCACCTCTTTAACCACGCGTTTTTTAAATTAGTATTTCACTATGAGATGCTGAAAGCGTGTATTTCCATGAAACCTTGAAATCCATTTTTACAACATAACATTACTTCCTCTTTGCAATTTATAATAGAAACAAGTTCCTTAATTTCACATATTCTGAAACTTAATGGACATGAATGTTATTTCAATCACTAAAATTGTATCATAGCATGGCAAATAATAGTTATATTGTATTGAATCAAAACTATTAAAATAGTAGTTTGAAAGCAATACTAATTTCTTAGCGACATATGTCTTTTGAGTGCCAACCATTTGACAATGAAGTCATTGTCTCTGTTTTAATATGATATTGAGAATTCAGAATAGACCATCAGAACTAAATCTGAATTAATGATATGAAAATTCCACTGTCAAAAATGATCATGGCTGGCTGGCTGGCTGGCTGGCTGGTTGCTTTTTCAGGGGCCAGACTTGAGATAGGTTCGTGCATTTAGGCTTACATTAGTCCATTGTGAGCTCCAAAGAGTACATGTGATGACAGTGCCTTTGTGACAGGTGATTCGGGTAACATTCGTAAATCCGATGCTAACAGGTGGACCATCCTGCCTCAGCCCTAACAGAGCCAGGTCCCATCCCCAGACGAATAAGTTACCTAATAAACCCTAAGGGCCCTGAGCCCCAAGCCCTTATTTTTTCATCTGTACAACTCCCAAGACTTTGAACCCCAGCCTAATTTTTACTATTACAGACGATAAATGAAATGAAGGGAAAGTGGAGAGTGTTGGTGAAATAGAAGAGGGAAGTGGAACTGCTCCGAGAAAAAAATCTCTGTAGTATCTACTTTATCTACGACAAATTCCATCACTACCAGGTCAGGGATAGAACCAGGGCTGCCTGGATGGAAGAACAGAGCACTAGCATTGAGCCACAGACACGGAATTAATGATACCAGTGTCGACAATGATGGTGACTGGTGACAGTGATGACGATTTTTTTAGTTGGTTATTTAACGACGCTGTATCAACTACTCAGTTATTTAGCGTCGATGGAATTGAGATAGATGGTATTTGGCGAGATGAGGCCGTGGATTCGCCATAGATTACCTAACATTCGCCTTACTATTGGGGAAAACCTCTGAAAAAACCCAACCAGGTAATCAGCCCAAGTGGGAATTGAACCCGCGCCTGCAATTCTGGATCAGCAGGCAAACGCCTTAGCCGACTGAACAATGTCGATGGCGATGATGATGATGATGATGATGATGATGATGACAATGGTGATGTGTGATGACGATGTTAACAATGATAAGACAATAATGACGGTAATAATAATGACTACTGCAACTATGACGTCAGTGATGGTTTCGGTGATTATAACTATGATGATTATGGTGCTGATTATAACTGTGATGATCTCTGCTCCAGAGTGTTTGAAAAGCTTCGCTGTGAGAAGCGCCTGTTGGAGGACAAGTACCGTTCTCTTAAGGAGAAGTACATCAGACTGAAAACGGACGTGAAGATATCGATGGAGAGGCGAAAACGACGTGATGCAGGTGGAGGGACAACGACAGGGTCTGAGACAGAGCGCTCCACGTCCCACAAAACAGGAGCTGCAGTAGCTGCGTCGTCTGATGGCAGGTGAGTGTGTTTCTCTCAGGTTCAGCTGTACTATCCTGGACAGACTTGTCCTTTTCCTGTCTCTTAAAACAAGTTCCTGTAGCCGATCTCCTGACTCACAAATGAAATACCTTTCCTTCGTTGTATAAAAGTACGTTTTGTTTCTGTGTTAACATTATTCATCATTGAAAAATTAAATGAGCAATGTGTAATTTGAATTACCCGGTACATCAAACGTCAGATGAATATAATCACTTTCGTCACGACAGCTTTTGTTTTTTATCTGCTTATTTCTGAAGAGCAGCATTAAATTATATGCCTTCTATTTTCTCCTTGAAGAAATTATTGCCATTTTGCAAAAAAATATCTATTTTGAGAGTTTCATGGAAATACACATTTGCAGCATCTTTTATTATTCCTTGCTGTATTATACCGGTATTATGTTCTGATGCAAGGTTATGTTTTAAGATTAATAGTTTTCATTGTGATTTAAGCCATGTAACTCACAGATGCTTTAAGTCAGTGGTTCTCAAACTGGGGTCTGTGGACCCTGAGGGTCCGCAAATATTCCTGATAGGGACATTTTGTCTTTCTTCAGTAGGATTTTTATTTAAGCCTATGTGGCAACAATGTTAGAAGCACATTGGCCTTTGTCGGTACAACATACAAATTCGTTCAATAAAATTGTTGTCGACAGTTTTAGTGTGTTAGTAAACAGCGTAAAACTGTAAGAAGAATTTTTTGTGTGGCAGTGATGTCAAATGCATTGGTCATTTTCTATACGTACAATACAGCTTATAAATTCGTCCTACTGATTATTGACAGACTTTGTGTGTTATTGAAGTTATTAAACAGTGTAAGAACGTAAGTTTAAACACAATAACCAGAAACATTTTATAAGGTTTGTCTATAATAGCACAGTCTACTATATACAGTCGCGAAGCTTGAGGTGTTTTTTTGCAAATCTCGTGATAAAGCGCTCCAAACGGTGAGCAACTAGAAACAATAGACTGTCCATGGTCGACTTTGGACTGTGTCGTATTTCTATCGAGTGCTAGCTCGTTGCGTATTTCACATTGATGCTTGTGAAATGTTCGTTATTGGTTATAATGAAAATGTTAATGGCTAAAATATAATAATTGGAATAATAATATGGAACAAGGAGGAGACGTTTGTAGTGTTATAAATTGTAGCAACAGTAAGAGAAAGAGGCCAGAGTTATTCTTTTTCCGATTTCCGAAAGATTCAGAAAGGTTCCTGGGTTTCCACAAGAATGCTGTGCAGAAACAAAACTGTTAATTTGAAGTTCTTTGTGACTGTTAGAATACATTATATCCTTAAATTTCACAATGAAATGTTTCAGTCTAACCGAAAGGACATTAGATACCAGTTAAAGTTCTGTCACTTAGGCTGCTAAAATTCCAGAGAAATAAAGGTTAGGTCTACTTTTTTTTTTTTCAGAGGATATATTTTTAATTGTGGCTATTAATTTTGTTATTATTTTTATGTGTTATTTTACTAAAGACGTATAAAAATTAAGTTTGTTTTAATGGAATTTATTGATCACGTTTTATTTTCAATTCTGGTGGGATTATTATTGCTTAGGCCTACTTTTTTCGTCAAAGGATATGTTTTTAATTATAGCTGTTAATTTTGTTGTTATTTTTATTTGTTGCTTTACTAGAGACGTAGAAAAAGTCTGTTACAATAAAATTTATTGATCACGTTTTATTTCCAATTCTGGTGTGATTATTATTGCTTAACCTCATCCCACTTTGTTAACTACGTAAGCCTACACTACAAGTACCGGTACACGTAAGTTACTCCATTAAATCATATTTCCATCTTTATTGTTGTAAAGAGAAATGCAAATTAATATTTATTGGTTTCATATTTAATTATCGCTATAATCTTGAATGAGTGAAGCTATTATAGTAAATTTCAGTTCGTTTTGCACAAACAAAAATTATATTAACTTATTTCTTGCAGGTATCTTCGAGTTTATGGTGGAATTTAATATACTTCGTTAAAATAATAAATTAACTTTATGCATTTAATATTTCAATAATAGAAGGAAGGTGTTAATTTTTACAAAAGAACACGAAAACGAAAGTGTAACATATTTTGTCGTCTGCTAGGAGAGAGATATGCGATGATGAAGCGATAGTAGCGATCCTAGTGATGGGCAACTATCCATGTTTGCATTTTTACTACATATTGAGCTTCGCGACTGTATATAGTAGACTGTGATAATAGGTTGTTGGCTTAAACGTAGATATAATGCAGATGTAGATGAACTCAGATATTTTCCAGTATCAAATTCTAACAGTATGTGGCTACAAATTCCTTTTATTATCATGGATACTCACAGTCTCGCCAAAGAGGAGGAAGATGAGGTTGTTCAGTTATTATGTGACACTGTTTGGCAAAAAAGTTAGACGAATATCAGCTTTTTATTTTTGGCTGGAAGTTCATGCAGAACATAGAGAACTCTAAAGAGTCTTGAAGCTTACAGTGTTGTTTCCCACGACTTACTTGTGCGGGCAGGCATTTTCTACTCTTTCATGTATCAAAACTGTTAAGGGAAGTTCCTTCTTTTCGCATGCAAAATAATTGTAAAAATAACTTATCTTAAAGTAGTCATAAATATAATACTATTTATCAGAGCTCTTTCATTTTTTTAATTGATGTGTGTATACACATTAAGCTTTTAAATAAAGAAAAAAGAATGGTTACATTAGAGTAAATCTTTCTTTTTAAAATAATTTTTGAATTTAAACATAATTTTTTTTTTATCTTCATTACATGCCTGTGATAAGTTTCACCCTATTCACTTAATATAGCACACATTGAATTGAAATTCTAGCCACTTATTACTAATAGATACTAAAACACACCCTACCAAAATTATTAATATATCTGCAATATTATGGACATAGGGCTTATACCAATCTTCACAGTCTGAAAATAAGAAAAAAATATTTTTGACGGTGATGATTGGTATAAGCCTTGTGCCCATAATATTGCAGATATATTAATAATTTTGGTAGTGTGTGTTTTAGTATTTATTAACAGTAAATGGCTAAAATTTCAATTCAATGTGTGCTATAATAAGTGAATAGAGTGTACCTAATCACAGGCATGTAGTGAATTTGCAAAAGGATTATGTTTAAATTAAAAAATTATTTTAAATGGAAAGATTTACTGAGAGTAACCATTCTTTTTTTTATTTTAAAGCTTAATGTGTATACACACATCACTAAAAAAATGAAAGAGCTCTGATAAATGGTATTATATTGTGAGTTTTATTAGTAACAACAATAATTCCTTTCTACAATACACCTTAAACGCTCTCGTCAACAATTGGATCTTCACTCACACAGTATTCGTTATAGCACTCCACCGACGACAATGACAATTGACTTGGACTATTACGCACAACAATGAACTGTTAATCTTAACTAATATTTACAAAGCACTATTTACAAATCAGAACTACCAGTTCTCAGTTCACAGTTCTTCTATCTCAGTCACTCGAGTTCACGGTATCTCGAACCACAGACCTTCAGAGACAGTTCACTGTACTCGAACTCGGGTCCCTCCAACTGCGGTCCACTGCACTCGAACTCAGGTCCCTCCAACTGCGGTCCACTGCACTCGAACTCAGGCCTTTGGATGCTGACGCAGATGCGGACGCACACTCGAGTCGAACTCCGGCTGGCTTGCTTGCTCTGGCTTTCTCACTGACTGAATAACTGAAAACTCTAAAACTCTAGTTCGCTGGCGCCTGCTCTTTTATAGCAAAATCATAGTTGCGAGAACCTTCTACAGGTGTGTAGAGAATTATCTCGATATCTCTACAACGACAGACTTCTGGAATAGTCGAGAAGGTCGTTCCACATTCATTGCGTTAAGTAGCAGCTGCGCGCGCAGACTCGTCGCGTTACGTAATACACCCTCTCTCTTCTCTCCACCGCGCGACGTCACTCAATGTTCCGTGGAGCCTGTGCGATCTGCTTTCATTCGGGACGCTGGTCGTGAGTTCGATTCTCACGTCGCTGTCACATTGCCCCCTCCTTAGGGCTGCTCGTCCCGGGCAGTCCCTTGGTAGGCTGCTAATCGGTCCAGATGCACCACCATCATCTTCCCTCGAGGTTGTCGCTGGATGCGGTACACCACGTCGTTGATCCGGGTCACCACGCGGTATGGTCCATCCCAGGCACGCTGCAGCTTTGGTGATTTCCCTTTGGTCCTGGTAGGTCGATACAGCCACACCAGGTCGCCCTCCTGGAATCCTGCAGAGTTGGCTAATCTGTCATAGCGCACCTTCATCCTGTCGCTGGCCATCTTGAGGTGCTCTCTGGCCAGTTGGTGAATTCCATTCAACTTCTCGGTGAGTTCTGCCACATAGTCAGTCGCTGGCTGGTCGGCGCTGGGTGACGTGCCAAACAGCAGATCACAGGGCAGGCGCAGCTCTCTCCCGAAGACCATGTTTGCCGGTGTCATCCCTGTTGTATCGTGGACCGAAGCTCTGTAGGCCAAGAGGAACGGTGGGACTCTGGCATCCCAGTCTCGTTGATGGTTGGACACCACCTTCCGCAGATGCTCTTCCAAGGTTTTGATGTAGCGTTCCACCATACCATCGGACTGTGGGTGGAGGGGAGTGGTCCTGGTTTTATGCACCCCCAGACGCTCGAGCAATTCTCCCATCAGGTTGGATTCGAAGTTGCGCCCCTGATCGCTATGCAATTCCCGGGGCACCCCGAATCGGCAGATGAAGTTGTCAAGCAGCGCGTCGGCCACCGTCGAAGCCTCTTGGTTGGGAATCGCGTACACCTCTGGCCATTTTGTGAAGTAATCCATGGCGACTAACAGGTAGCGGTTCCCGCGATCTGTGACCGGGAACGGTCCAGCAACGTCGATGGCGATCCTCTCAAAAGGAGCTCCCACGTTGTACTGCTGCATGGCTCCCCTGCTGCGGGTCCTTGGTCCGCGACTGGCTGCACAGGTGTCGCATCTTCGGCACCATTGTTCCGTGTCGGTTCTCTGATGCAACCAATAGAACCTCTGCCTTAACTTGTCCAGCGTCCTGTTGGCTCCCAGGTGGCCTCCAGTCACTCCAGCATGAGTCTCCTCCAGCACTTCCTTCACCTTGCTCCTGGGCAGGACAAGTTGTTCTATGTGGGTCCTTCCATCGGCCGACTCCCAAATCCTCTTCAGGATACCGTCCTTGACAGTGAAGGATTCCCACTGGGCCCAGTAGCTCTTGTAAGTGGTGCTACGGTTGGCGATATCGGCCCATACTGGTCTCTGGCCGGACTCCACATCACGTAGTAGCTGTCCAATGTTTGGGTCCTCCAGCTGTTCCCTCCTTATGGCGGCGTTATCCCATCCTGGGCTCGGCTGGGCGGCAATTGCTCGGACTTCGTGGGCGCCATCCCGCTCTTCTACTTTCAGGCAGTGTTTACAGCCATCCGGGCACGGGCGTCGTGATAAGGCATCAGCGTTGGAATGTTTCTTCCCTTGTCGGTGTTCGGAGGTGAAGTTGTACTCCTGCAGTCGTTGAACCCAATGGGCGGTCTGCCCCTCCAGATTCTTGAAGCCCAATAGCCAGGTGAGTGCAGAATGGTCTGTCCTCAGATGGAATTCCTGGCCATACAAATATTTGTGGAAGTGCTTCAGGGCTTCCACAATGGCAAGAAGTTCTCTATGCGTCACACAGTAGTTTCTCTCAGCCTTGGATAGTGTTCGGCTGAAGTAGGCAATCACCCTCTCTTGCCCGTCCTGTTCCTGAGAGAGTACTCCGCCGATGCCTACGTTGCTAGCGTCCGTGTCGAGCGTGAACTTCCTTCCAGGGATGGGATATCCCAGTACAGGAGCAGTGCAGAGCGCTTCTTTCAGCGACTGGAAGGATGACTCCGCCTCGCGTGTCCACTGGAATTGTCGTTTCTCCTCGGTCAGCTGGGTTAGAGGCTTAGCGATGTTGGCGTACCCAGCTACGAACCTTCTGTAATAAGTGCAGAGGCCGAGAAAGCGGCGCAGCTCCTGCTTGTCCCTCGGTCTAGGCCATCCTCTGACGGCTTGTAGCTTCTCCGGGTCCGTGGCCACTCCATTGGTCCCTACTACGTGTCCCAAGTAGTTGACCTTCTTCTGGAATATGGATACATAATTGCTGACGAGTTCTAAAGGAAATCCCACTTCTGACACCAGTGTGAGTTTTATTAGTAACAACAATAATTCCTTTCTACAATACACCTTAAACGCTCTCGTCAACAATTGGATCTTCACTCACACAGTATTCGTTATAGCACTCCACCGACGACAATGACAATTGACTTGGACTATTACGCACAACAATGAACTGTTAATCTTAACTAATATTTACAAAGCACTATTTACAAATCAGAACTACCAGTTCTCAGTTCACAGTTCTTCTATCTCAGTCACTCGAGTTCACGGTATCTCGAACCACAGACCTTCAGAGACAGTTCACTGTACTCGAACTCGGGTCCCTCCAACTGCGGTCCACTGCACTCGAACTCAGGTCCCTCCAACTGCGGTCCACTGCACTCGAACTCAGGCCTTCGGATGCTGACGCAGATGCGGACGCACACTCGAGTCGAACTCCGGCTGGCTTGCTTGCTCTGGCTTTCTCACTGACTGAATAACTGAAAACTCTAAAACTCTAGTTCGCTGGCGCCTGCTCTTTTATAGCAAAATAATAGTTGCGAGAACCTTCTACAGGTGTGTAGAGAATTATCTCGATATCTCTACAACGACAGACTTCTGGAATAGTCGAGAAGGTCGTTCCACATTCATTGCGTTAAGTAGCAGCTGCGCGCGCAGACTCGTCGCGTTACGTAATACACCCTCTCTCTTCTCTCCACCGCGCGACGTCACTCAATGTTCCGTGGAGCCTGTGCGATCTGCTTTCATTCGGGACGCTGGTCGTGAGTTCGATTCTCACGTCGCTGTCACAATATTTATGATTATTTGAAGATAGGCTATTTTTATCATTATTTTACATGCGATAAGAAGAATTTCCCTTACAAGAAACCAAATAAATACAGTGACAGACTTCATATTAAAGATAACTAACACCAATCCTAAATATAAAGTCATTTTAAGCACAAAAAGTTCCATCACTCTCACTGAAGTAGGGAAATTTGTAAAAATATACTTGATATCTTTCTCAACACATGAATTTATACAAACAAACACACCCTCACAGGAAACAAAATAAAAGGTGCCAAGACCAGCAACAACCAGTTCTGAAGATGACCAATAGCAGGCTGAAACATGTTAAAAAGGTAATATAAAATTTAACACAAGAAAGACAAATAACATGTTTTCCGAAGTGATATAGGTTAAAAGTTGTGTAATCAAGATGTACAAAGAAAGTCTTGAAATTAGAGTACTGTTTTACTTTACATTTTTTAATATCAACTTTGCTGTAACATATTAATAGAGTTAGTTTACTTTTTCTGGACAGTATTATATTATTTGGCCTTCTTTTTATCCAATCGTTAAGATTGATTCAATTTTGGAAATATATAATTTATTTCCAAGAAATAGTCTGCCCAGGCATCCTGGGTTGCCAAAAACACAGAATAACACACATATAAGAATAATAACGATTACAGTAAAATAGATGAGTCAAATTGAAATGTGAACTAGAAGCTTAAATTTAAGAAATAATAAATTTGTACATATATTGTAACAATCACACACTAACGTATAGAAAAGGGGGGGGGGGAATTATGATATTCCATATAAATGATTTTTCAGAATCGCCACAGACCCTTTAATGCTAGAAGTAATTATTTTTGGAATGATGTCATGGATCCCAAATGTTTTGATAGCGTTTACAGTTGATCGTGGGATGGTGCCCCCCTCATTAAACCATATACTTCCCAGGTGCCTTCCATATGATATTTTTCTCGAAAATACGGAATAGTAGGCTCATAAATTTGTTGTTTCTCTTTGTTGACCTCAGATGGTTGGGTCTGGCTCATCTCAAATCTAACAGTTTGGTCCACTATAAAGCCTTTACTATTAGTCTTGTCTAGAGCCACGATGTCCGCTCTTCTAATTCCGCCGCCTTCAGACGCAATGCAGCGCACCTCTTCATGGTCCTCGAAGGATCTTTTTCTAAGGGCTTGTGCTATGAGTTTTTGGATGTTATGATGGCGTGAATTTCTAAGGAGTTCTCCATGCTGACAGGATCCTAGGACGTGTGCTAATATCGTCACTCATATTCATTTAATTTTAACTTCAAAATGTAACCTACCAATCATTTCATTGACGACTTTGAAGGGGTCCGCGAAAATAAGGGGGTCTGCAGTGCTAATAAGTTTGAGAACCACTGCTTTAAGTTATAAGGGGCAGTTGGTTTGCATGGCTCTCCTTCAGATGTTGTGTGTTGCCAGGAGCAGACAGCAGACTGACGGATCCGCCGTGGAGAAGCAGCGTTCCAGCAGGAGGCGCACAGCCACGGCTGAAGCAGCGCCTGCAGACAACAAGGCAGCTGCCGCAGAACCGGCTGGGAACGGCGATAAGACGACAAATGCAACAACTCCAAAAAACTGGCAGGGCAGTACACTGCACCCCCCCGAGCCACCGAGTGGTAAGCGAGGGGAGGACAGTGTAGACAGCGACAATATATCATCATCAGTATCACTGCAACAGCACAAAGTAGGGAAACATTCAGGTAAACACATTAAACACACTTCTCTGTAATTTGAATATCATCTTTTTCTTCCTTCTGTCAGGTATTGGCCTGTTATGATCTCATGCTTTCATTAATTTGGTTTTATCTCTTTATATTGAGTTTGTGTTTTAATATTTGTAAAGGCACAAAGGAGGTGAGTTACAGAGTTAACCTCCTCCTTGAACTTAAAAAAAAATGACATATTTAGATTTGAGTGTTTTTAATCCATAATCGTTTTCCCTTATCTAATTTTTCACTGTCAGAGTAACAAAATCTACATCGACATAAAACATAGTCATCCTACCCCTCCTTCAATATATTCATATTGCCAGTTTCATTCTTCATCCTTGGTGAATTCCATGTTCCATTATTGTGTTTAATTACATATATTTCAATATATTTTATTGTTTCCATGTATTTTTCTGTTATGTAGGCTAAAGTAAAGTGTCTTACCTATCATATACAAATAACTGTTGACTAAATATATGCATGTGTATTGTGTAAGTGTAATAATGACACAAGCATTATACGAACTTAAATAAAGTTAAAATTTATAAGGATATTCATGAATATAATATTAATAAATATACCGTAACATAATAATAATAATAATGATAATGATAATGATAATGATAATGGTACAGGTACATAAAATTAAAAATACCGATAATGTAAATTGTAAACAATTTTAATAACAATCTCCGCTTGACAAAATCCTGTGTATGCCACTAGTAGAGGGATTCTAGATTTGTTCATTCTGCCTATAAATATCTGTGAATTCTAAAAGTGAAGTAAGCTTAGTGTGAAGTTCTTTGTGATATCAGAATCCTCTTTCCTATTATCCATTTGATATATCTTCTAATTCTCCACAAAAACTTCATTTCATTTGCAGCAAATTGTTTAGTGTCACTTTTGTGGACAATCCAGACCTCACCACCATAACTTCGCATAGGACGAGCCGTAACATGACTTTTATGCTCTAATATATAGCTAACAAATTTATTAAACAATGACAAAAACGGCTAAAAAATTAAAAGTAAATAAATATACAGGGTGAACTGTAAGTAATGTCATTAATTTCAGGTGGTCATTCTTGAGATATTTCAAACAGAAAAGTTTAATACAATTTTGCTCGGTTTTTGCTTCCTTTTCGAGATAAAAATTATTTTATATGAAACATTTCATAGCGTGTTTTGGGAAAGTTGTTGTTTTAATTCCCAGTATGCTCAGTCAATTTAAGAGAGCAGTGTATTATGATAATAAATTATTGATAGAATTTCGTTTTGTCCTTTAAATGTGCAGAAATTTGATCCGAACAAATGTTACATTGTAAAATTCCTTTGCAGAGCGAAAAGTTACATTTGTTCGGATAAAATTTCTGCATATTTAAAGGACGAAACTAAAATTCTTTCAATCATATTTTGTGCGAGATCGTGCGTATTTGCTTGGTTTCCGCACAAAACCAACCCGCGGTAAGTCTAAAATTCCACATTGAGTATTCTCAACCTAACACACATAACAATTCCCTCTTCTTACCGCTTAAGTGACATATTGATTTTACTGCTTTAAGCTTTTAACATATTATTTTTAGAGACGTTCAATATAGTAATAATTATAAATTGGAAACTTACCACTGCAATTTCATCTAAATTGCACTGTTAATTATTGTTTTTAAATATTTGCAAAAATTAAGTAAACTCTACAACTCCACTAAAGTTACTGCATTTCGTGATGCATGTAACATTAAGGAAGCCGTTTGTTTTAAGTTCGCATTTACAGACTGGGGGGAAAAAAAGACAGACGTATATCACGGCCTGCTGGAGTATAGTCAACACAGAAAACATTTTAAAGCTACAATGTTGAAGATAGATATTTTTGTTTTCCAAAATTGCCGTCATTGAACAGAAACCAAGATGGAGATTTCATTGCAACTAATTAGAAATTCCTCTTCCAGGTATGTAATAAACGATCTTCGCACAAAATAATGTACGATACACGAGCGGTATGTTTTCTTTCAATTCTCGGAAATTAAAACAGCTCAACTACATTTCACTTTTTCAAACTTTTCCTCGAACATGAAAACTTCAACATACCGCTCTTGTAACGCATATTACTATTGTTATCATAATACACTGTTTTCGTAAATTAACTGTGAGCATATTGGAAATTAAATCAATGGCTGGTAATGAAATATTTCGTATAAAACAACTTTTATCTCGAAAACGAAGCAAAAACGAGCAAAACTGTATTAGATTTTTTTGTTTGAAATATCCCAAAGAATAACCCCTGAAATTAATGACATTACTTACTGTTCACTTTGTATATACAATTATTGTGCAACTGTGATTTGAAGAAATGGTTAATAATGCACATTGCTTTATTGTAATTGGGAATTTTACCGAGAAATCTAATTCTTGTAAGCATGATAAGTTATAACTTAATACTTGAAAGAGATAACATGTTCTACTGGTCGGTTATACAGTGTGTCCAGCTCTTCTCCCGTCCAGAAACACACGCATCAAACATGCTTGCATGGTCTGTGTAGACTGCATCATTATTGATCCATAGTCTGCTACTGTCCATTACTCAGGAGAAGACGAGCGGAAAGAATGTGATGTTCTTGACTATCGCTGTTGATTATTATAAACATCGCTCAGATAAGCATCCCAGTAGCAAGGTTATTACTCGTGCAGGAAACATGAGTAACAATGCATATGGAAATTAAAGCTAAGTTGAACAGAAGGAGACCTAATGTTTCCGCTTACCGCAGTACAAATATTGCACGTGTTGTCGTACGTTGTCTGTTCACAACCCTTCCTCCTCAGTCCGCTCTCTTCTTCTCCTGAGTCACCAACAGTAAGTACATATTTTTACTTATATAACGTTGATTAATAATAATAATAATAATAATAATAATAATAATAATAATAATAATAAAAGAAACATAAGAATATGGAAAAAAACTTACTAACTGGCAACCCAAGATAATACATAAGGCATTGGTCTGGAGCACCTGTGAAGCCAGAGTCTGCGAGAAATCGCAAGAACCAAATAACAATAATAATAATAATAATATACTAGCAGAAGGACATTCTGATAATGTCGTGGTCAATATAGCTCTAGGACTCCAGGCCATTGTGTACAACTATACAGAACAAAAAATCAAGGATATACACCCAGTTTGTGGGAGGGACATAACCTCCACTTCTCTGCTGGAAATCAAGTCCAGGTGTGCTGGATTTGTAGCCGGTAAAACTATCCCTTGAATCACACGTTATAATAATTGAATAATTGAAATTAGTAGAGGAAAACAACAGATGCTTTTACAATGTGATAAACTCGTAGTGCCTGATGGGATGCAACCAGCGCAGTAGATGAGTGGAAGAAGTTGCCGCCAGAAGTCTAATTTAATTTTACACACGCGCCTTATAGAAGTGACAACCAGCGAAACAGGCTTATTGGTGAAGTGGCTGCCATAGCGAGGTGAATTACAATTTGGAACTAACTTCCTAACTAGGCGTTCGTATATCGCCATAAGGTATCTAGAAAATTGTAGTTGCTCTTCTATTCTTTTACAAATATTCTTGCGAGTAATTGCAGCTGTGCCTTTTCTATTTGCACCAGACACTGTTATATTCTGCAGATCCTGCTGACGCACACAACACAAACAATAACAGAAGACGTCGTCAGTTGTTCGGACGTCTGAAGTCGGCCTCTACCTCACGCCTTCTGCAGAACAATAACAACAACAGCAATATGAGCAGCAACAACAGTGGGCAAGGGGACTCTGGCAGTAACCAAGCTGACGACTCCTCGTGCTCACCTGTCGAGAACCTCCGAAGACAGCTCCAGAAGCTGGAGGACCTCGAGGACCAGTTCCCTGCATCCACGCACACCGACACATATCTGCGCTATCCTTTTACCACGGACTCAGGTTGGCATAAGTTAACAACTGTCACAATGTCGTCCAGTGATTACTTGTTGTGCTCGCTATTAAATGTAAGCTAAACATTTTTAACATGACTTCCCTCGGAAAGAAAATGAACTTGGGACTACATTTCACATGTTTATCATTCTCGTTCTTTTTCTCTCTTCTCTCCTCCCCTCCCGTCTCCTTTTCTCCTCTCTCCTCTCGACTTCTCCCCCTTCCCTCCACTCTTCTCTCCCCTTCTCTCTTCTCATCGTCCCTCCCCTCTCCCTGCTATTAAATGTAAGCTAAAAATTCTCAACATGACTTCCTTCGGAAAGAAAATGGGACTACATTTGACACATTTATCATTCTCGTTTTTATTCTCTCCTCTCCTCTCCTCTCCTCTCCTCTCCTCTCCTCTCCTCTCCTCTCCTCTCCTCTCCTCTCCTCTCCTCTCCTCTCCTCTCCTCTCCTCTCCTCTCCTCTCCTCCCCTCCCGTCTCCTTTTCTCCTCTCGACTTCTCCCCCTTCCCTCCACTCTTCTCTCCCCTTCTCTCTTCTCATCGTCCCTCCCCTCTCCCTGCTATTAAATGTAAGCTAAAAATTCTCAACATGACTTCCTTCGGAAAGAAAATGGGACTACATTTGACACATTTATCATTCTCGTTTTTATCCTCTCCTCTCCTCTCCTCTCCTCTCCTCTCCTCTCCTCTCCTCTCCTCTCCTCTCCTCTCCTCTCCTCTCCTCTCCTCTCCTCTCCTCTGCTCTCCCTTCTCCTCTCCTCTCACCTCTCCTCTCTCCCTTCCTCTCTGCTCATCTTATATCATTGCCATGAATAAGTATACGAGTATAATAGGATGCATAACTTATTGAGTTTCCTATTTCACACACTAGAGGCGTTAATGTAGAAATTGATCTTGCTGCTGTCTCATATTTTTAGGAAAACTAATGACATAGCAGCACACCAAGTGGCGAAAAGAATAACTAATTATTCCATGCATTCAGCAGCGCACCTGGTGGCGAAAAGTTAAACTGTATTAAAATTTTTATTCCTCACATCATCTTCCACTGAAAATTCTTACTGGAGGTAACAGAAAGATGAAAGAGACTGTCTGTTTTACACTATTTTCTAATATAACTAATTGAAATACAACCAAACAGGGACAGAAAAGAAAACTAAAGGTTAGATAAGTGGGATTGTATTTTTACAAGATCCATAAACATCACTGTTTAAAATACACTGCTTATACACACATATCACTTATGTCTACTTCTTTGCAAGTTTGTGGCTGCCATCTTGTCTTCTCGACCAATGTTTCTAACGGATAAGTGGAGAACTCTGGGGAACCAACTCATCACATAGTTCTAATGTTCACCACCTATGACATCAGGCGCTGGTCTTATTTGGTCCGTAAAATGTAACCTGGTGGTGACCACAGTTCCGCATCCTATTATATTCATCCATGGCATCGCCCATATCCTCCTCTCCTCTCTTCCTGTTCTTTTTTCTCCTTCCTCTCCTCTGCTCTCCTCTCTCCTCTCCGTCTATTTCTTATTTTAAGCTATCTTGTTACGTTTTCTTAGCATGTTCTATCTCCGTTTTAAATTACTCTTCACGTCTTACTAACCTCTTCTCCGTATAGTTCATCTCCTTTTTTTATTTCAGATGCCTAGTCACTACTCAGCCCCCAAATATGTCGCAGTTTATAAGTTTATTGTATCCGCCCTTGTATTTTCTATTTCATTTCCTATTTGTGCCCATAAGAGGCATAGATCTGCAAAGATATCTGCAGTTTAAGACAAGATGATTGCAGAAACATCTGTCCATAGAGGAAGGAACTTGATGAAGTGAAAAACAGCTGTTCGAAGTTTTCCCTGTCTGTCAGGGACAGACTTCATTTACTTGCTATAAATCTAAATGGAATCTCCGACTTTACTTCCTTTCCAAAGGATGTCATTTAGAAGCAGCAGTTGCAAGATGGCGGCATCCCTGCATGAGTCTACATTTACCGACTTGATCTGAGCATTGATAACATATTTTGTCTCGGACTGGTAATGGCGTAATCTCTAGCATATAATTTCCTTCATCCTGTCTGCTTGGATCAAATTGCGAACCTGTTACACATTTGCCTCTGTGACAGTCTCCATTGGCTGACAGACTCAGTGTTTGATACTTGTCCACCCTTCAGAGAACTTCTGTACCTAATTGAAGAGTGTGATCCCAAAACACGTTAAGTCCATTTTTATGAAAGGACTGGTCTAGTTTTTTTTAATCCACTGGTCTACGGACTGAGCGAGTTTTCAAGTGACATGCACAATAACTCAAACTTTCAGACAAGGATTGGCATTGTTTTTGAAGAAAAGAAGCTTAAAATATGATAGATGGCTCAAAAAAATTAATACACATGTATTAATCATAAAAATGGTCAAATGAACTGAGCAAGTTTTGGGATCACAGTCTTCAATTGTAGACAGCTTGATGCCACAGGCAATGCTCGTCATATACGGGAAGCATTTCTTTATGAATATCCTTTGCTGTCATACCTTTTTCCCAGAAAAATCTCACAATGGAGCACTTCTTAACAATGGTACACTCTTATAGAGGTGCCGGCACCTTGCAATTGCTGTGTCTTTGTTTTACTTGTGCCACTTGTGTGCACTTCTATCACCTTGACACATGGATAATACTGCCATCTAGCAGTGATAGCTTCAGTCTCCTCATTCAAAGATGTAGATTGCTATTTCAGTTTGTAACTTACGTATTGACTCTCCCTCATATATTCACGAAATCCACCTCTTCAAATTTTTCAACAAGCTTCAAAGAGAGAAATAGATTACAGAGCTCTAAATCTTCCTTGAATGTTAGACAGTTCTCAGTCGAATTCATAATTGTTCTGGATAAGACAAATTCGCGTTTATTTAGTTATAAATACTAACATAATAATTCAAATAGCGTTCTGTTATGTTTATCTATAATTGCTTTAACTACTTTGTCATATCATGACTGTCTGTTGCGATAGAACATTGTTCGTACATGGGATTTTCATTTTTGTCTCTCTATCTACTGGCCACTCTTCTGACGTATACTTCCTGTACTATCTTGTCACCTACTGGCATATGTACAGATCTTGAACCCATATTCATAATTGCTAGCTAGTGGCATATCTGAGTATTTTAGAAACATATCTACTATGGATTACGAATCTGTATTTATATCTTTATAGTGGAATGGGAACCATTCTGGCATTTGCTCTTTAACTGAATTCCTAGTTATTTATAGGCTTAATCGAGGAAACCGTCATGTTGGTCGACCCCAGAATTTGATCTTGGAACATTCTGAATGTGAGTCATCTTGCCCAGTTATAAATAACTTTGATTTGTTACATTTTGAAATAAGCTGCCTGTCATGGTAGTCTAGTGGCTAGAACACTGGACTTATAATCCTGTGGATCTGGGTTCAATTCCTTGTGTACTCCCAATTTATACCTTGTGTTGGGCAAGCCCATGGCCCAGGTAACACAGGGGTTTTCTCCGGGAGCTCCGGTTCCCTGTAGCATTCCAACAAATCTCTATCATTATTTCATCTCATCGTGGGTGTAGCGTAGACCAGCCTCCTGTTGCGCACCCTGGGCAAAGACTCCATCGGTAAATTGGTCTACACAACTGGCTTCATATGACTGAATGACGAACAGTCAAATACCCACCATTAGTTAAAAAAAAAAAAAATTAGAAGTATGTGTTGTTATAGCAACCATAAAAAACAGTCAAAAACGGTTACGATGATGTTAAACCCTATTAGTGTTAAAATTATATTTTGGTGTTATATACAGTAATATTATTCTTATTTTTAAGACAATATTAGTTATGTAAAAAAATGTACCAACTTTTAAATAACTCTGTATGTGTATTCTCATTTCGTTTCCTTAGTAAATATTACTTTGAACTGTTTCAATTCCATCTTCATATCTGTTACACTTATGTATAGCAAATATGTTGAAAAATGAATACATATTTGGAGAAATGTAAATATAATATGACAGTTCAACAAAGTTTGGAAACCAACCTGTGAGCCTGGATTGACGTTTACATTGAGGTGAGTATCATCTGTAAGAGTTTTTAAAGTTAAGTTGTCTTTTTATCTGAATGTTAACATAGACTAGTCGATTGTAAGGGTATAGAATGAAGAATGCAGATTCACACGTGACGCATTAAGAAGAGAAGTAACAAAGTAACAAACACATCGGTATTTTAACAAATCTTTTTCAGTTACGTGCTACTCGTGTATAATATGAAAGCAAGAAGAATCATATAGCCTTAAAAAAAAAAAAATGGAAATTACTGGTATATTCCAATTGAATAATTTTCAAACAGTTAGTGAAAGAGTATTACAAATTTAACGACCAACAAGAAAAAGAAATTAAAATATAATATGAATCTTGCAATGCACGAAGTATTATGATGAAGTTGTAAAATATCAATGGCCCAGTTCAAAAGGGAAATAATTCAAAATTTAAAGCTTTGAGAAACCTGAATTTTAAAACTTAATATTGCTGTGAAAAATTAAATTAACAATTCCATTTTTAATCTTGCGTACACCACTTTTAACACTTGAATATAATTAATTGATGAACTAGTGGACTTACTCGTGTTAAATATGTAATATGTAATATTACATATTTAACACGAGTAAGTCCACTAGTTCATCAATTAATTAAATTAACAAACTCTAATTTGAAATTTATAGTATGCATCAGATCCTCCCCTGAGCACGAGAACACATTCTTTCAAGGGAGTGCTAGAATTTTGTTAATTTGCAATTTCTTGAATTGTATTTTTCTGACAATAAACAATATTATTATTATTATTAATATTATTTTTATAAAACATCATTAACAGAATTTGGAGTAATTTCAATGATGCTTTGATATTTCACAGCAACTTAAAGCTTTAAAATGCAAGTTTCTTAAAACTTTAAATTTTTAATTGTTTCATATCGTCGATATTATGTATTTTCTTTTCTTTTTCTCAGTTTCTGTGCTTTCTATAAAGTATAGGACATTTCTATCACATGTTCTTGAGCCACTGTTATATTAAATATGTCTAACTTGTAGATAATCTTGTGTAAGAGAAGTAAGAAATTAGTTGCCGGTATTCCAATGGGTGTGCAATATCAAATCATTGAGAGTATGTGATTACTCAAACCAAAAAGTAGTAAAAGAGTGTTTAAGAACGAAACCACGGAGTTAATACAAAGTGATCCACTTAACGTAGTGACTACTTAATGCAGTGAGATTATTTTCTTACTGTCCCATAGTCAACAGTTCTATTCTTGAAATATAATAAAATTGAAGAAAATATACAACAGTTGTATGAGCATACAACTCGCGGGCTCAGAATGACAAGATTCTATCCGACATTTTTAGCAAAATTGAGGTTTTTGTTGCATTGAATTCTGCCACTTCACAGCTATCTACCATATAAATTATATGTTGATATCTCAATTATTGTTCGTGATAAAGTTAGTTTGAAAAGGTTCTTATCTGCATTGATTTTATTAACAACCAAACGTTTAAAATGCTCTCCTGTAAAATTTACTAAACACTAGATAGAACCTTGTCATTCTGAACCCTCGAACTGTTGTATATTTTCTTCAATTTTAGTGAACACTGTTTTAAAATTGACAAAAACGTATATTTTATCAGTTATAGTTCTCATATGTTATTAGGTGGATCACATTCTCAAGAATGCTAACTGCTTAAGCCTGGCTGAGAGAGAAGACATAGGTATTCATCACGTGACATCGACACTTAATAACATAAATATGTTGTTAGAAATACCAGTACTTCCTGTTGACACGTAGGCCTACACATTGCTGTTGCCTGGGATCAGAACCAATGTATGACAGCCATCTGCACCTCTCTGTTGATCCCATGGTATGAAAGATGTCCCAATTTCGATGGCGAATATGTTGAAAAATAGCTCAATAATTGCTATATGTGTTCCAATAAATCTTTCCATGAAATTGTAATTTAAAAATCAAATTATGGTTTATTTAACGACGCTCGCAACTGCAGAGGTTATATCAGCATTGCTGGTGTGCCAGAATTTTGTCCCACAGGAGTTCTTTTACATGCCAGTAAATCTACTGACATGAGCCTGTCGCATTTAAGCATACTTAAATGCCATTGACCTGAGCCGGGATCGAACCCGCAACCTCGAGCACAGACGGCCAGCGCTATACCATCTGCGCTACCTAGGCCGTCAAAATTGTGTTTTGTTTCCGTAAACAGTCCCAGGGAAACTTACTTTCTGGACGCATCTCGTAGATACTATGAATGTAGTTTCCTGTGTGGAACTATGTATTTCGTTAGGCATTCTAGGGAATGCACATTCAGTGTTAAATAGACGTGGGCAATCTGTATTCAGTATTTCAGAAAGTGAAGTCATCTAATTCACGTTCATAGTAAATGATTTCATTTACATTACTGAATTTTTGCAAAATAGGTACGTGTATCTCCTTCGTGACACTCGTTTTTCGTTTGGGTTATGGCTGCCCTACTCTAAAAACAACATCTTCAGATATTGGCCCATATGGAAAATGATTAGTGGACCATTCTATGTAACAATTCACTTATCAGAAGTGGTGTGTTTCAGCTGCTGCTTGTGTGTTCTTCGGTGTGGATATGGCTTAGTGTAGCACATATTTGTTATAGGTGGTGTACCCCGTTCAATAATGATGTTGTCATACGCAGGCCAGTTGGGCAGTTCAGAACTAGAATTCTTTCGTCATCGGATCCACCTGGAACGCGACTCCGTACGGAGAGCGAAGGACTTCCTGAGAGCACAACGCACAAGCTTCCAATCCAGACAGAGGGAGCTTAAACAGAGACAGCTAGATGGCAGTGCGACAGCCCGGAACATGCTGGATCAGCTGTATCAGGTACATTACAATCAAGGAGATACATAATATGATTTCCTTGAATCTCAATAAGTGCAATACTAGGGAATGGAATAAATCTTCTCGAGTTCTCAGTCAGTGGATAGTTGCTTCCAAGCTTTCAATGACTAGCTCTGTCATCATCTTCGGGGATTGAAGTGCACTTCAATAATAGCAACTATCCAACTTAACTAGCTGAGAACCCGAGAAAAATTATTATATTTATATCCAATGCCGAGAAAGCCTCAAGTTTGAATAGATGGCATTGGCGTTCGTCTTTTATTAGCTCATACACTTTCAGTCAAACGTACTTCGCTGTAACCTTTATGAAATGCCACCATTCATTCTTGGAGAGCATGTATTTTAGGTTCCTTGTAGTTCTTTCTCATTGTAGTTTCTGTGCAGTAACAGACAAACAGACGAATTTGTAGCGTCATTATTATTATTATTATTATTATTATTATTATTATTATTATTATTATTATTATTATCATCATCATCATCATCATCATCATCATCATTATTATCGTTATTATTACTATTATTATTATTATTATTATTATTATTATTATGATCATAATTATTATTATTATTATCATTATTATTATCGTTATTATTATTATTATTATTATTATTATTATTATTATTATTTTCCAGTAACAAAAGACTGGTAATAATTAAACCATTCTCCTTCGAGTATCCCAATACAGTGCTCTTATATTTCTGTTTACATCATTCAGCACAATGATTGAAATCCATAATGGAGTTTGATAGACTGCATAAAGTGCAGTTGGAACCTTCTTTAAGAGAGACAGAGGAAAAGAGAAGAGATCTGTCTGGAGTTCTACTCGACTAACACCATGATGAATCAAGGCTGGACAGGTCCTAATCAAGACCTGTGATACATGCTCACAAGCTTGGCTGTATACGGCTATCATTACAAACTATGTAATAAAAAGTATTACCACAACCCCGAAAACAACTGCGTGTGTTGTTTTATGTGCACTGCAATCGACAGATATCACATCACAAAGTGCAGAAATCGTACAAGCTCTCTGAAATAAGATAGCCAGCCAGAGATGAAGACTCTCAAACATCTTGCACATTAGTGCACATTCATAAAGTGCAGTTGCCAGAATCTAAAATGTTGAATCGTTGTAGACAATCATGTCCTGTCTTGAGTTGAAAGTTGCAGATGTTGTTTTGACTATTATTTTATCGAAGTTAAATGTAGATTTTTTTTTAAAGATTACCAGCAAGTTCTTTTCGATACAGCCGTACATGTAAGGGACCCACTGTAAATGTATTTTCTTATCCATTCTAGTTCACATTTTTATTTTGCTTCTAATGTCTGTTATTATGGAACTTTCTGAGGCATTTTCTGAGGTTATTTTTTGTATGGAAGATTTTGATAAAGGTCTACTAGAAATACAGTACTTTCTTGAAATTTGTCAATCTATGTTGTTGCTGTTATTATTATTATTATTATTATTATTATTATTATTATTATTATTATTATTATACTTATACCATTCATTCATTCATTCATTCATTCATTCATTCATTTACTTGATTCTCGTGACTGACTTTGACTTCGTGGATTTCTATATTTATTTCCGTTATAGAATTTACTCCTGTACAAACTTTGAAGGCGAGTTTAAACCTGGAATGTAGAGAGTTAACCTTGTTAGTGGAGTATTTACCTGAAGGTCTTGAAAACCTTGAGCTTTTTCGTATAATAGAATGGAATATTTTATGTGACCTCTGTTTACTGATGTGATCCTCAGGAAGAGCGTGAGCTGACAGACATGGAAGTGAGTTTACACAGAACTCGAAGTCTTCTGGGAGAGAAAATAATTCGCCTACGACACTTGGAGCAGTCACTGCATCGAGCCTCTTCCCCACGGCCTAAAGGACATGAGAAACATGAAACCAAGGAAGATGCCACACTGAGTGATCTCAGTTCCCACAGCGGATCATCTGGTTTCAGCAGCACGGAACTGGGCACTGAAACTCAGCTAGGTCAGTTTTGTTGTAGCAAACAGGCAAGTCATTCAAGGCCTTCAGAAACTGACAGTTTTTTACAGACTTTATTTCTGTTACAAACTCCTTAGTCCTATTACAAATAAAAATATTATAATTTACATTTATATAGACGTGGCCAGATTGCTAAAAGTAAAAACACTTTAATATCTTACAGCAATTTCTCATAAACTACTGGCAGGATTTTGTTCATATTCGATATCTACAAGTCAATTTATTACTCTTTATGCTCGACCATGCCGAAATGTAGTAATTATACACCTGGTAGCAGTCCTTTAATGCATGTCATTAAAGTACACCTATTCATTAAAGTTCAGGTTTTCGATTATTCTCGGATATGCAATCGAAAAACAACTAGCAAAACGTCACGCAAGCTGGAAATCCCATACTGTCACAGAAGGTTATATTCTGTTACTATAATAATTAGCGTTAATTGTAAATAATATTCAAATAAATTCAATTTGTCATCTCGTTTTTCAATGTCGAATTCAATTTCAAAGTTATATCAAGTTTACTCTCTAGGTTATATCAAGATCGTCGACATTCATTGCCCGGAAAAAATCAATACTTTCGTGTCTGCGCACATCTCACAATTTACGAGATTGCACAAGGTCAGTTCGCTCCCCAGTCACATAAGAATAAAATGAATACTTATGAATAATTTCAAGTTAGAAATATGGTCGAGCATAAAAAGTCGTATGAAACTTGCCTATAATGGTAATTAAGACGCTCGTATGAAAATTATGAAACTTGCTTGCACTCGTTTCATAAACATCCTCGCGTCTTAATTACTATCATTATAGGCTCGTTGCATAATGTACTATCGTATGATTGTTATACACTTTTGTATTACAGGTAAAGTAAACACACATCGAGGAGGTGGTGCCTGCGGTAATGGCCACTACCAAGAATCGACAGAGATCATTCAGAGCCTGGAGAATTTGAACACTGAGATCCGTGAGATCTGGGAAGTGCTGAACAAGCAGCAGAAGGACGGGACAGCCAGGCATGGTAAGAAGATTCACTAGCATGGGTATTCATGCTTCATGATGTTCAGTTGTGCTCTTGTATATATGCTTTCATGTCTAAATCAACGAGTAGTAAGCAAGTTACATGAATCTATACCTAGAGAAGTGTTTCCTAAACCAAGAACAAGAGATATCATCCAACACTGCTATTGTCATGTCATCTTCCTTTGTTTGTTTTATTTTTGTTTGTTTGTTACTTCAATTCGTTATTAAATTTGTTTTATGCTTTCTTATCTTTCTTGTCTTCCTCTCTTTATAATTTGTTCTTCGCTTCTTTAGTGGTTTTTATTGCTCTTTAATAAGTTATTTATTTACTTATCATTAGGTATACCAGTATTATTTTCTTCCACTTTCTTTTGTTTATTGGTTTGTTTCGCTCATTCTTCATTTATCTGTTTCTTCATTTATTTATTTATTTATTTATATATAATTTTCTCATTTTTTTCTTTTCTTTTGTTTTTATTTCATTAGTGTTTTTCTTTTTCTCTGTATTTCTTGCTTTCTTTTTTCTTTTTTTTTTTCCTTCTTTTTTCCTTTCGTTCTTTCATTGATTCGTGCTTAGTTCTTTTATTTATATATATATATATATATATATATATATATATATATATATATATATATATTTCCTTTATTTTTATATTGTTTATTTTAGTTTGTTATTTGCTTCTTCATTTATTTTTTGTTTTGTTTACTTGTTCTTTGTTTCTTTCTTTCTTTTTCCTTTTGTTTTATTTGTATTCATATTTTTTATTTATTTATATATTATGTTTTTTTTTTAGAAATAACAATTTTAAACATCTGATATTAACTAAGCTTAGGTATTTAATTAACATTATGACAAATGAAACGACATTAACACTGTAACTGTAGGAAATTAAGATGGCCCACTCAGAAGTTTAAGGTTATATTGTCCTATAAGGTGCAGATATATCTTACATTGGTTGATTTTTTCTTATTATTTCAATATTTCATCATTATTGTGTTTTAAATGTTTAGGAAACACTAGATTAGTTTAACAGAAATGTTGCATGATCATTCAATAGATATTTCACTAGCTTCATCATTAGTGGTTGCCATAGGCATGGAGACATTAAGCATGATAATGCTTAAACAAAAACAAGATAATTATAACTTTAACCACACTTCCTGCAATAAAGCTCTTAATTACTGGTACATGTTTAATATAACCTCATTTATCTGTACAGTATTCTCTCCTGTGTATTTTCTAAATGCCAAGCATAATAAGTAACTTACTGTAACAGCTTCCATAATTATGTCACTATAACGATTAAATTTCAAGTAGCATAACTTCTCTTAGTTGCCTGATACACTCTGAACACATCTCTTAACTTTTAAACATGAATTAATTTCCACTAATTTACATTGACTGTAAGTGTGCTTTGAACACGTGTGTTAAGGATTAATTTAAAATTAAATGAAAATCTAAATTCGCTATCTTCCATTACAAGTTAGACATATTCATGAAAATAGTTTTTAATGGTTAAAAATTAATTAAATTCCAAAACTGTGGACGTACTTTTGAGCGCATTTTCAGTGGTTAAAAGTTAATTAAATCAATTCCAAATCTTATCCTGGGAGAGGAGGGCCTAATGCATCCATGCTTCTCTCTGGATCTAAGGAACGTGGATTCAATCCTGATTGAGGGCAATGGATTTTCAGGCAGATAAGAAAAATCCTAACAACGAAACCTTCCACAACATCAGATCGAAACTCTCTTTGAAAGTTTCTTTACCAGTATGTGTAAACACAGTGGAATAAGTTAAAAGAAAGGTGTTCTCTTTAAATGCCGTGAAGGCACATGGGGAGGGGGGGGGGGACATGGAAGTAGAATTTCATGCTTTCATTATTTCGCACTGAGGTGGTGTGGTCAACAGCATGCTCCAACAGCCTTTTACTCCTGAGGAAGACCTGTAATCAATTTGACAAGAGTGGACCTTAGAACCATCTAGAAATCTTATTGTTGTTGTCGAAAGGCGATTAATTGGTGTGCATCATTCTTTCTCTAGCTTCCTAATAAAGTGATTCAATGTTGTTCTTCCTATTATTGGAATTTAGTTTATCACATAGGAGAAGGTGCTGTTTGTTCAAAATTTCATTTTTGTTATATATTGGGAGTTTGCTATGATTTGTCGAGATGCTCGAATTATGTCCTGTAAACAAACGAAAATATGCTACTGTTTGTCGTCGAGATTTTATTAAAATGTGTCTTTCTTCATTGACTTTTTCATACAAGTTGCCTTTCAGTTCTTCAGCGTTGTTCATTTCCAGTCTTCTGTAGTGATCTATTATTAATTTGCGTTTTATTGGGATTTCTACGTTAAAGGCAGGCTTTGCTTTAATTTGGATAGCTTTTTTTTTTTTAAACTACCCGTAATTTGTCAGCTTCTTCATTGCCAAGCAGACCCACATGGGATGGTCTCTAATGGAAGACAATTTCCTTATTTCTTGATGTGAAATACAGTTTTCTTATATCTTGTAGGTTTTCTGATGTTCTCTTATTATTGGATATGCAATTTTTTTTCTTTATACTTACTTACTTACTGGCTTTTAAGGAACCCGGAGGTTCATTGCCGCCCTCACATAAGCCCGCCATTGGTCCCTATCCTGAGCAAGATTAATCCATTCTCTATCATCATATCCCACCTCCCTCAAATCCATTTTAATATTATCTTCCCATCTACGTCTCGGCCTCCCTAAAGGTCTTTTTCCCTCCGGCCTCCCAACTAACACTCTATATGCATTTCTGGATTCGCCCATGCGTGCTACATGCCCTGCCCATCTCAAACATCTGGATTTAATGTTCCTAATTATGTCAGGTGAAGAATACAATGCGTGCAGTTCTGTGTTGTGTAACTTTCTCCATTCTCCTGTAACTTCATCCCTCTTAGCCCCAAATATTTCCTAAGAATCTTATTCTCAAACACCCGTAGTCTTTGTTCCTCTCTCAAAGTGAGAGTCCAAGTTTCACAACCATACAGAACAACCGGTAATTTTTTTTCTTTATATATGGCATATATAAAACTTCAAATAGAACTGTTTTTATTGCTATTAGTTCTCCATAAAAATTGTTTGCAAATTTTCCAAGGAGTGTATATTGCAAAAAATTCGTTGCTAAATATTCAAAGGCTGCCTCTTTGTTGTTTATACATGAATCACCAGTATACATCCTATACCACGCATCAAATTAGAAGAAGTTGATGTCATTGCATTTGTGTGCAATAGTGACATAAGTCACCACTATTGCATGCAAACGTCTAACTCTTAACCAGGGTTTCGTATACCTGCATAATCGGGTAAATTCGTGTTGGGTTCGTTAGCCAAGGGTTTAAGGAACACAAGATATATCCAGCCAGCATACCATGCCTAAGATTGCAGGTTCGCGTCCCAGCCATTGCAGTCAATTGAGCCTGTGGTAAAGGATGGGGATGGCCCATGTAAAACATTCGGTGTAATGGTACACATGGAAGTTGTCTGGGTTTCAGTTGACTACAATTGAAATTATTTTGCTCTGTTTTTAAGAAAAAAAAAAACATTAGGCTAGCCTACAAAAAAATTATTGTTTTAATCAAGTGCAATGTTCTTAATGTTACATAAAATTAAAGAATATCAACGTAGTTTATATATAACATACAATTTATAACATGTTATATCATATGATGATATGTACTTCGGTACATCATAATAATATATGTTATATCATGTCATGACCATAATACTAGCTGCCACTAATGGACACACGGGTCCTAAGGGTTAATTGTAAGTTTTAGTTGCCATGGTAATATTTTACACTGCATAGGTACAATCAGGACATACGTATTTAAAAATGCAAGGAAAGGTTTTTGATGTCACTTTATAATTATGCTGTTAAATCCTGGGAAATTTCATACATCTTCCTTATTTCTTGTGAACAATCTTTCTTTTTTCTGAAACAAATCTGGCAACCCTAGAGGTACCTGGACCTTGTAAAAAAAAATAAGGGACAACAAAAATGTAGCTTACTTACTTACTGGCTTTTAAGGATCCCTGAGGTTCATTGCCGCCCTCACATAAGCCCGCCATTGATCCCTATTCTGAGCAAGATTAATCCAGGCTCTACCATCATATCCCATCTCCCTCAGATCCATTTTAATATTATCTTCCCACCTACGTCTCAGCCTCCCCAAAGGTCTTTTTCCCTCCGGCCTCCCAACTAACACTCTATATGCATTTCTGGATTCGCCCATACGTGCTACATGTCCTGCCCATCTCAAACGTCTGGATTTTATGTTCCTAATTATGTCAGGTGAAGAATACAATGCTTGCAGCTCTGCGTTGTGTAACTTTCTCCATTCTCCTGTAACTTCATCCCTCTTAGCCCCAAATATTTTCCTAAGAACCTTATTCTCAAACACCCTTAATCTTTGTTCCTCTCTCAAAGTGAGAGTCCAAGTTTCACAACCATACAGAACACCCGGTAATATAACTGTTTTATATATTCTAACTTTCAGATTTTTTGACAGAAAACTAGATGATAAAAGCTTCTCAACTGAATAATAACACGCATTTCCGATATTTCTTCTGCTTTTAATTTCCTCCCGAGTGTCATTTATGTTTGTTACTGTTGCTTCAAGATATTTGAATTTTTCCACCTCTTCGAAGGATAAATCTCCAATTTTTATAGTTCCATTTCGTACAATATTCTGGTCACGAGACATAATCATATACTTAGTCTTTTCGGGATTTACTTCCAACCCTATCACTTTACTTGCTTGAACTATAATTTTCGCGTTTTTCCTAATCATTTGTGGATTTTCTCCTAGCATATTCACGTCATCCGCATAGACAAGAAGCTGATGTAACCCATTCAACTCCAAACCCTCTCTGTTATCCTGAACTTTCCTAATGGCATATTCTAGAGCGAAGTTAAAAAGTAAAGGTGATAGTGCATCTCCCTGAAGCATCAGATAGAAACTGGCCTATACGGACTCTGCTGTAAGTTTCACGAAGACACATTTTAATTAATCGAACTAGTTTCTTGGGAATTCCAAATTCAATAAGAATATTAAAATGTAGCTTACAATACAAATTTTAAGACACAAAAAAATGCTCCATTGTACTAATAGGGCCTATGTGAATATACTTTCTACTCATCATTAATGAAAATAATCTAGATGCATCATACCTCAGATTGTACGTGAGGCAGGTTGATAACTTATACCATAATTTAATTACCAGTATATCAGTGTCTGCTATGAACTGTGTATTGTACTATCTGCCAACAGTAATGCAGTGTGATAAAGAAGCTCGAAGACAGAATGTTTGTATTGATCTACAGGTCTAGCTGATGAGAAGTGAAGGATCATGGACAGCCAGGTCAAGCATGTGTGTTCCAATAGCCTGGAAACGTTCTAGCTAAATGCAAATTTTATGCTACTTTTGGAAGCTTCTTTTGTGCTTTTTAGTTCATATTGGAGCAAATTTTTTGTGTTTTTAAAGCTTACCTTAATAGTAGGGCTACTAACTCGCATACGAATTTTCAGAGGGTCATGATCTGATGATTTTAGAAGGCTCCTTCAAGATGATTTGGTTTACGAAAAAGAACACAATACACATGAAAAATGATTGTTAAAAAATGATTAGAGCATCTATTTTTATGCCAGATACCTTGGTTCGAAATTCAGCAGGACTTAATGTATAGTATAGTATTTATTAGCTGTCATTATAGCAAAAGCTAATGACATTGTCAAATTACACGTGTGAAATAATCGTGCAAAAATGAAAATTATTCTATTACAACACTAAACATAAAATGATCACAAATACTCCTTGGAGTTTACAATTGAGAGTCAAGATTATCAAAAATAGGCTAATATCTAGATGAAAATTGTAACACACTGATCACAAATATTATTTGATTTGCTCCATTTATATACAATAAAACAAGAATTAACTTAACAATTTATGAGAATTTCCTAATATATTACAAAATAATAATACAATTCAGAGAAAGAAACCTAAAAAATATCTACAGCTTGATTTTCTGATTCAAAATATTCTTGCACAGAATAGAATGGGTTTCTAAGAAGCCACGTTTTCACTTTGACTTTGAATATGTCAAGTGACACTTCCTATGCTTCCTGTGGTAACATGTTGAACATTCTACAGCCCAACATGTTAGGACTACTTTTAACTTTGGATAGTCTGCAAAATGGTATGTCCAGTTTTCCTTTATTCCGAGTATTATACTCATGTTTATCCATCCTACTAGTGAAGCCATAAAGATTTTTCTTGATGTAAAGGAGGAGTTCCAGAATATATTCATTAACAACTGTTAAGATGGACTCCTGTATGAACAGAGGTTTACAATATGCTTTGCTTGGTACTTCTGTCATAATTCTTATTGCTTTCTTCTGAATGAGTAGGACTTCAATAAGTTTATTGCTATTTCCCCACACCAGGATTCCATACTTCAATATGCTATGAAAAAAAAAGCAAAATAAACTCTTCTTAGATACTGCCCGGGTATTTTATCTCTAATTACTCTTAAGAGGTACAGGACTCTGGACAGTCTCCGAGAGATGTATTAATGTGGCAATCCCAGGTTATGGAAATTTTAGTGGACAAACAGGATATTGGCATTGATTTTTTTACACCTTTCATTTCCCCTACGTAATTAGGCAATTAATTGATCTGTTTTATATTTTATAATTTTTGCACCAAACCTTTCATCTACCAGTAGGCTATATACAGAAGTAGACCAAGAGATTGTTGTGCAGACTTATTTAGACCTACTAATAATTTTAATATTAAACATTAACAACAAGTTTTCCACTGCTTACTTATTGCTGGCTTGTCATAAAACTGTTAATTAATATCAAATTTAAAATATGATATAAAACATCATTCTGAACTGTATTAATTTCTTACTGTACTGATGCCAGTGATTGCAATTTTTCGTAAATTTTTCTTTTCCTTAAAATATTTTTTCCATTCATGCTAGTATATATTTATATTACCGTATATGATGTAATGTACTTCGAAAAATAATCTTCAACATTACGTAATGAAATATTTTTGATGTTTACATTAGAGAACTTCATATGAGATATTTGAACTTTATATGATGTGTTAATGGCTAATTTTATTAACTAGAAGGAAAGGAAGTATGTGCAAAATAAGTTTCTATTAATTCTGTACAATTTTAATGGCATTTTCAAGACTTCAAAATTGCAACACAATATTAATTCCAGCTTTGCAATCAAAGACTCTCATGCTCCCATTTGATTCTAAATGCAACCAACCTCTTTGGTTTCGTAATATATCTTGCCTAACTGGTAAGAAATTTTGATTTCCCACAAAGTTATGGGAATGGACAAAGGTCGTATTGAAAATAAGCTCTTCATTTGTCATAAATTATCTTTACGCCATGTAAAGCAACCATGGCAATGACAATAATTATTACTTACTAGGTGTACATCACCCCACATTAAACTTCTTGATTTGCAGACAGATGCCTCTACGCACTAACTTCTCAATTGAGACTACAGTTGTCTGCAGACAATGTGAACAGTGTTCTTAGAATTTCAGAAGCCCTTGATGGACAGTACAAAAGTATAAAAATGGGATTTAGGGGACTTGAGTTTCTGTTATTAAATTAAGCACATGTAATTATTAAAATGCAATTAAAATGTATTGTAACATCGTCTTCTGTAAATAGTGTATTTTTTTTTTCTATATTGTTCACTACGAAAAGAATATAACCCACATTATTACATTTAATCTTATGTCTATTGATATCAGTGAGGGATTTACTGCTTGGAAGATTAAATGGAACGTGGTAATGCATATTAAATATTTGAGTAACAGCTGAATATCTATAAAATAATGATATTATTGTCTCAATAATAATATGTGCACTAACTTAATTGCAAGTATATGTTATATTGATATCTTGGTTCATAAATTTCTATTCATTTGTTTTAAAAGTTGCTAATATTAGCAATATGTATTCTTCCTATTACAGAATCTGAGAAAATTTATTCTAATCTAGTGATAAAATAATGAAGGTATCTTACAAAATGCTTTTTGAAGCAGTAATTTGTGTTTGTTGATATTTTTTCAAACTTTATTCTAAACTGGTAATAATATAACACCAATAAACAAAAACTTATTATTTTTCTATACCTTTGCTAAATAGCATTACTTCACTATCATTTGTTATGTGCTGCATGATAGAAATGTTCTCATTGATATATGGATGTTTCAAATACATTAAAATAATATCTGAACTGAAATAACGATTTTAGTCAAGTGCAGCTGCTGAAAAACAGAAATGCCTAAACCCAATTTTGAGGGTAATTAACTCTGTAGTTAGGTGGGTATCGTACTTACCTCTTAAACTAAATAACACTGATCAAGGATGACGAGATTTCCAGATAAAAATATCTAGTCAACACCTGTGGAATAACAGTTAGCGCGTCTGGCTGCGAAACCAGGTGGCCTGGGTTCGATTATCTGGTTGAGATTTTTTCCGGAGTTTTCCCTCAACCCAATTTGAGCAAATGCTGGGTAACTTTCGATGCTGGACTCCGGACTCATTTCACCGGCATTATCACCTTCATCTCATTCAGACGCTAAATAACCTAAGATATTGATAAAGCATCATAAAATAACCTACTAAAATAAAAAATAAAAATATCTAAATTATGTGGCTTTCTACATTTTATTAACTCTGTGGAAAATGGATAAGATAATTCATGGCGAATCCTTGGCCTCATCTCGCCAAATACCATCTCACTATCACCAATTCAATCAACGTTAAATAACTTAGTAGTTGAAATAGATAGTTAAATAATCCACACCTTCCTCAAAAAAAACATGGTGCAAATACCTAATTATTTACGTAAGTATGTTATATGCTATTGATTTAATTCAACATAACTCATAATTTTACGTTTAAAACAGTTCTTGTATCAGGACGCCCATAAAAATTGTGGACCCTCCTTACAAACTCCCTTTCCTCTCGCCAATATTTTAATGAATGTTGAAATTCTGTAATTTAAATACAGTACTAAAGTAACAAACTAAGTAAATTTTATTACAATGTTTGACAACCTTGCTTTTACTGAAACTGAAATATTACTTGGACAAGAGAAATAAAGAAAAAACCTCGGTTTATAAACATGTTTAATAATCAGTCTTACAATAAGTAAAAAAACAATTTATAATTTTTAAAATAAATGCAGTGAAAATAATAAAAATATATATTTAAGAAAAATTAATATGCAGATATAACTAAGTCAATGCAGTATAACCTAATTAATTGTTGTACATTAGTATCCTAACTGAAACATCATGTTTATAGACGCTCTTGAGAGGTAGGTATTTTATTCTTAACTCTTCAATAGCAGCTTGTTTCTTAAAATTTATTGAAAACGTAATATATGATTTAATAAGAGTCTTCTTTCGTGTAAAAAAGTTTTGTGAATATTTGTCTTCCTTTACCTAAAAAAATGTATAAAAAGTGGTGTCGTCCCCATCCTCCCTATGAGCAGACCTGCTTGTATATAAACGACAGTTTCAACTGAATATGTTAATACTACTTTCTATATATTAACTGAACACTTCAAAATGCATTTTGAAGAGCTTAGGGAATGTTTAATTGTTTTAAAGAAGTCACTTGTCTACATTACCTTTGAGCTTTGCATTCAATAAATAGTGTTTTAGTAGATTTAGTACCTAGGACTGTGTATAGTGCTACTGGAGCATGTTTTGGGTGTGTGTATGCTGCAGCCATGCCCCCTCCCCCGCTGGTGTACCCTGACATGGGGTGGCCACTGCTTATGGGCACAGTGCCTACGCTACCTGATCGCATGCAGGGCCTCAGACATCCGACCCAGCAGAACTTGTCCGGCATGGCCCAGTTTGCTCCGACATCAATGCCAGGCCCACAGAATGCTGCTATAGGTTGGTCATTGCAAGGTTTGGCTGTTTCATCTTTTATTACTTCTGCTATCTTGCATTAAGGAGTTCATGCTCTAGTATTACATTTTGTTTCACAGCATGTAGAACCAAATTAGGATGTGACAAGAGATCGCTTGGTTTAGATCAGAGAAGTAAAGTCGTCAGTGGAGAAGCCACTTTTATAATGATTCCCATACCAAGTTAGAGGCTTAACTCCAATTTAGTTTTACTTGTTTTCAGTGTATAACTAAACCAGAATCCATGCATTATAACTTTCAGTTAAGGATTGACTTCAAAATCTGTTTAATAGTTTATGATAAATCACTGTTCATAAACAGACAGCAAGCTCTAAAACTCCTTTTCAGTAATCAGGATGCTGAAAAAAAATGTGTTTGCACAAAAATCTACTTTATGTAGCTTCTCTAATGAGAAAGACAGTAAACATTGACAATGTTTCGACATTTTTATGTAACTTTCGGGCGAAATTGGAGTTATTACTACTGCTACTACTATAAACAACACTGTTACTAGTACCACTAGTACTATGCTACCACCACCACCACCACTACCACCACTACTACTACTACTACTACTACTACTACTACTACTACTACTACTACTACAACAACTGCCACTGCTGCTACTACTACTACTACTACTACTACTACTACTACTACAACTACTGCTACTACTACTACTACTACTACTACAACTACTGCTACTACTACTACTACTACTACTACTACTGCCACTGCTGCTACTACTACTACTACTGCCACTGCTACTACTACTACTACTACTACTACTACTACTACTACAACTGCTACTGCCACTGCTACTACTACTACTACTACTACTACTACTACTATGAACATTGTTTTTACTACTACTACTGCTACTGCTACCATTATTACTATTGTCACTGATGCTACTACCACTACTATAATCACTGAAATACTGAAACAATTGTCTTTAGAGACAATTAATATTAGGTACCCTCCACAAAACTGGCTTCATTTATACACCGACGGATCCTTGATCTCCAGAGAACAAGGTGCCGGTGCAGGTGTTATGTGCTGTCTCTTCTCACTTTATAGATCACTTGGATATGGAACAACAAGTTTTGATGGTGAAATCATTGCAATAAGTGAATGTCTCAGGAATCTTCTATGCCACATCAATAAATTTAGGAATGCAGTTATATTGTCAGACTCCAAAGCAGCTATTCTATCAATCGTCTCTAAACACACACCTTCATCTCAAACAGCAGAAATAACTAAAATGCTCCCTCAATTAATATCACTCAATAAAAAAATTGTATTCCAATGGATAGGCCTACCATCCCATTGTGGAATCCTGGGAAACGAGAATGCGGATGCTTTAGCAAAGAAGGGCAACACTGCTACTTACAGACCTGTTACTAAATCTACATATTACTCTGTGAAGAGATTTATTAAATCTACATACTTAGACTTCAACAAACAAAATTTGATAACACAATCCCAAGGGAAAAATGGAACTCCCTGCATCAAAATCCACAGTTAATTCCCGATTTACCACGAAAATCGTCTGTAGCTGCATTTAGATTGGCAACAGGTCATGATTGTTTGGCCAAACACCTGCATAGAATTGGAATATATCAGTCCCCTAACTGCCCATTGTGCAACTCAA